>NW_027481841.1:0-120300 GCF_965637985.1 Blastobotrys vanleenenianus
GAGGTACGGCGTGTTGCCGTTAATCTCGCGGTAGTGCCGGCCTCTGTCATCGGAGGTAAAGGCTCTTTTCCATGCCTTACATGCGGAACGCTTGATGCGTCGACGTAGCTTGTTCGTTCTCCGCCAGTGCTTTTACTAAGGAAAAAAAAAAGAATCCAAAAAATACTCGCACGGCGTTTTGAGCGGTATTTTCTGCGGAATTTGGCGAGGCAAATCGTACAATTAAGGAGTATAAATATATCTCTGAAAAATTTTTTTCAACGAATTGGTCTCTTGGCCCAGTTGGTTAAGGCATCGTGCTAATAACAACTCTTCGCTTCCTCCAAAAGAGGATGATCAGTTAACGCGAGGATCGGCGGTTCGATCCCGCCAGAGACCATATTTTTTGCCGCGCGCACCGTTGTTCCGCGCAAGCGCGCATAATATGTTAACCGAATTCGCGCGCGCACGCGCGAAACCTGTCGCCTGCGCACGCGATTGGAATTATTTTTTGCGGCTCGTGAGGCGTAAGCCTCGTGCGGCTCAATATATATATTGCGGATGGTAGAAGCTTATAAGATGAATCATGACGATCGAGGAAAGAGAACAACAGCAAAGGAACCTACAGAACTGTGAGACTGGCGCCATTTACTGTGATATTAGTTTATTAATTATTATTGTATTTCAGTGTACCGGTAGTTTATGCGTCTGTCTGGCTATCCCGCGTTGTAGTAATCATGACATTCTGACCTTGAGAGCGAGGGATGTGGCTAAATGGGCGACAGGCATGATGACATGTTAATTATCTACACGACTTTCCAAAGCACTAGGGTTGGTTACAATAGTGTTAACGTCAGCTAACCACTACCGTTCCTAAGTACAATACTATATGGTTCACCTCGCTACGATAGAAGAACAAGATGGGGTAAATAAATTACAAGTGGTGACATGGGACGATTTACATATCACAGTACCCTGGGTAATAAATTTCATTTGAGCATAAGGATACGAACTTAAAAGGTAAATGGGGGGCTTAGAGTATTTATCGTAGTCATAATATGATGTGCCATACCAGGATATGAAGAGATTCACCAAGAACGTATGCCATAGCCATTTTCTTATATTATCTGTAGCTTGCTGGCCTAAATGAAGACAATTGCTCAACGAGCTATCTACGATACTTCATGCCGGCAATAGTTAATGCAATTGACCGTGAGATGTCAGCTTTTCTGTTAACGTATAGCACATACAATTTTCCTCCGCGAAGCGGAGCTACGGGAGCTCGAGGGCTGGCCCTCAAAGCTAAAGGCTCAGTGCTACTACCGGTAGCATAGAACCCGGTGGAAGGTGGGTTCCCAAGCATTTCTCTGCAAGCAGATTCTAGTATACAGCACACAAATCTCCATACATTCACACATGTATATATGTAAATACTTGACCAAAGAAAAAAGCCAATTAAAATAACTGTCAGCTCGATTTAGGCGGGCTTCATCGCGATCTTGCCGGGATCGGGATGTGGCAGCAGCGGATCAAAGAGGTCGGTCCATTTGGGAGTTCATACGTCCCCGTAAGTGGGCGGCGCACACGAAGGATCCTAACAACACCATTTTTTCTACCACCAGGAGGCTCCGTTCGTTCGTTTTTATATAGTGATAGAGCGCTTTTCAGGCCCTGAAAACCCCTACGTCAATAAGCCATACAGCCCTACCGACCCTCGCTTCACACGGTGCAGGCCTCACGAACCCGCCAGACTGCGCTTTGCAGAGGAGTTCCGCTACAGAAAAGCTCTGGGTTATTTGCCAAAGCTTAATCTTTTGAATCATCAAACAGAGGGAAAAAAATTGCAGCCAGCTGGTGTGATCCCCTTAAACAGCTACTAGAGTTGCCTCCTTTTCATGGCACTATAGAGCAGACGCACCCTGGGGTTGTATTATAATCGCATTGGTACGTCTAGCCAGCGAATGGTAAGTCCTCATTACCAATAGACAGGAGGGAAGTAGATACTAACGGGAGACAGATGAAATATGGCAGACAATAATAACGGTAGCCAGAGAGATGCGGCGTTCTCCAACATCTTTGGGGCAGCCCCTCCGGGGCGGTTCAATGGCAGCAGAGGCCCTGGCGCGTCGATAGACGCGAAGCATAACAATAATAACAATATCAACAGCAACAGTAGCAGCAGCAACACTCCGCCTCCTCTGCCACCCTCTGTGAGCTCCCATCCCCCTCAGCTGCCCCCTATAGACACGGGGATGCGTCCGATGAGGGCAGAGCTCTATGAGCAGCCCTCGGGCAAGCAGCCGCAGTACTCGCCGCCACAGCAACCGCCGCTAGGCCAGCAGAGGCCCCTGAGACAAGCGGCGGGATACTCGCCGCTGCACCCGCCGCAGGCGCCGCATGGGGCTTACAACGGAACCTCCGAGTCGCCGCCGGTATCGCCGTATTCCCAGGCGCCTCAGGCACGGCGGTCCCCGACTTCGCCATCCTCAACAATGCCGCCTTCGGGTCCGCGTCCTCTGCCTCAGGGGATGATGCAGCAAAGGCCGAGGCAGCCACCCCAGCCACAGCCACAGCAGCAGCAGCAGCAGCAGTTTAATGGCGGGCAATTCAATGGTTACTACGGCGCGAATAACAATACCACTACCAGCAGCAATGGATCTCCGCAGGCGGCTTATCCCCTTTACCAGGGCCAGTTCCCATCACCTTCGTTGCAACAGGCCAACGGGCGGAGACCACCTGCGCTGCTCCAGCCACCACCATTGAGGCCTCAGAGCAGACAATCGCCACCGTCATCGAACGACGGGAGCGCGTATGGGTCCCCCGTGAGCGTCTCGGACCACCAGGCCGCGTACCTACCTCAATCCCAGACGCCGCCTCAGAATGTCATGATGCACCATCAATCACCGCCACGGCAGACACCGCCACCGCCAGCGCCACAACAGCAACCAATGTACCAGCCGCAGCCGCAGCCACAGCCACAGCCACCCCGATCGGTGTCGTCGCCAATGCACAAGCAACCAGCTCCGCCAGGAGTCGCGGGAAGCCCGGCATTGGGCGGAGGCAACCAATCGACCATGGTGAATAATAACAATCCGCTGGGGAACAAGAACTCGACTGCGTCACTGACGACGACTATGAGTCGCGCCGCCGAAAGAGCCGCTCTGACTGAACAGCGCTCCATGTCCATGACTTCCGCGAGCACGTATCAACAGCAGCACCCAATAGGCTCGGCGCAGACGGCTCGGGCGTCCGGTACGCCGTTTGACCGAGAACACCGGTCGCATACCATGACGCTGAGCGGGCGGGTTATCCCGCAGCGGTCTAGCGACGTGTTCCAGAAGTCTTCGCTGCTAGGCAACCTCAAGGGCAAGAACACGCGCTCCTCGTCGACATCGGAGCGGTCGACGGGCCACACTGTGACACCCAGCGTGTCGAGCAGCACCAACGTTTCCATTGGTGGTGGCGGCGAGCGGCCACACCTCAGCCCGCACTCTACAATCCTCACTACGTCACGACGCGTTCCATTGGTGTACCCAGCGTTGCTGTCCAAGGTTGCCGAGACGTTCCGCGAGCGCATTGTGCTCGGGGACCGCATCAAAAACGAGCTGACGTACAAGAACTCGTTTACAGGTGCCGAGGCGGTCGAGCTTATTACGTACATCATCAAGACGCCGGACCGGAACCTGGCGCTGCTGCTGGGCCGGGCGCTCGACGCGCAAAAGTTCTTCCACGACGTTACGTACGACCACCGGCTGCGGGACACCAACAGCGAGGTGTACCAGTTCAATGAGATTGTCGTTGAGGACGAAGGGATCGACGAGAACACCAAGGCCAAGACGACTGTGCCGGTGAACGGAGTGTTCACTCTGCTAGCCGAATGCTACTCGCCGACATGCACTCGGGACAAGCTGTGCTACTCGATTGCGTGCCCGCGGCGGCTCGAGCAGCAGGCGCGACTCAACATGAAGCCGCAGCCCGGTCTCAAGCGCGCCGAGAGCCGCTTGTCGCTTCACGGCGATGACGAAAAAGAGCAGAAGCTGTGGATCCACACTGTGTCGAAAGAAGTCGCCGACAGCGTCAGCGACTCGGAGAAGAAGCGCCAGGAGGTCATTTGTGAGGTCATTTACACAGAGCGCGACTTTGTTAAGGATCTCGAGTACCTGCGCGACTTTTGGATCAAGCCGCTGCGCAACTCCAACATTGTGCCCGTTGGGCGCAAGGAGAAGTTCATCCGCGATGTTTTCTCGCGCATCATGGAGGTGCACAGCGTCAATGTTAAGCTGGCGGAGGCGTTGACCAAGCGCCAGCAGCAGGCGCCCGTAGTCAAACAGATTGGCGATATTTTCCTCGAGCATGTGCCCAAGTTTGAACCGTTCATCCGGTACGGTGGCGGCCAGCTCATGGGTAAGTACGAGTTTGAGCGGGAAAAGTCGCAGAATAGCACGTTCGCCAAGTTTGTCGATGAGACGGAACGCCTCAAGGAGTCGCGGAAGCTCGAACTCAATGGTTACCTGACCAAGCCAACTACGCGACTGGCGCGGTACCCGCTTCTCTTGGAAGCGGTGCTCAAGAACACGGAGGATGATAACCCCGACAAGAAAAATCTACCCGAGGCGATCAAGTTGATTCGACAGTTCCTGACGCGCGTCAACGAAGAGACGGGCAAGGCCGAGAACCGGTTCAACCTCATTACGCTCAACCAGCAGCTTATTTGGCGCAGCCAGCACGACTACGTCGATATGAGGCTGACGGACGATCGCCGCCAGATCATCTTCAAGAGCACGCTCAAGAAGCGTACCCAGGATAAGGATAACCAGGGCGATGTCCAGGTGTACCTGTTTGACCACTGTCTACTGTTTGTCCGCGTAAAGCATGTCAACAAGCGAGACCAGCTCAAGGTGCACCGCAAGCCGATTCCACTGAACCTGCTTATGATGTCCGAGAGCGAAGAGATACCTTCTAAAGGTTTGGCCAAGCGTCCGACTGGCAGCAGTTTGCTCCCCGGAGGCAGTGGCGGCGGTAACAACAATCGGTTCCCCATTACATTCCAGTACCTGGGCCGCAAGGGATACGATCTTACCCTGTATGCAACCACGTTTATTGGGCGTAAGAAGTGGACCGAGCATATTGAACAACAAAAGCAGATGCTGGCGCAGAAGGGCGACGTTTTCACGGCTCACGTTCTGCAAGACAAGTTCTTTACGAATCAGAACCGAGTCAACTGTTTGGTTCCGCTCGATGGAGGGCGTAAGCTGCTGTATGGCACAGACAATGGCATTTGGATCAGCGATGTCAAGCGGAGCGGCACCAATGGCGCTACAATTGCTACAACTCCCCTTAAGGTCATTACCTTGGCGAATGTTACACAACTGGATGTCCTCGAGGAGTATACGACGCTGCTTGCTCTGTCAGACAAGTCGCTCTACTCGTGGCCACTGGACTGTTTGGACACGCCTGACCCTGTGGCCAACTCGCGACGGTCTAAGAAGGTCATGGGCCATATTAACTTTTACAAAGTGGGCATTTGCCTGGGCCGAGTGTTGGTTTGTACGGTTAAGAGCAGTTCTCTGACGACGACGGTAAAGGTTATGGAGCCGTTTGACCCGCAGCCGCGGGGACGGCGTCAGCAGCCGTTCTCCAAGCTGCTAAAGAACCAGAACGAGGGCCTCAAGATGTTCAAGGAGTTTTACATTCCGAGTGAGGCGCTCTCGATCTCGTTTTTGAAGCGTAAGCTGTGCGTGGGATGCGCCAAGGGCTTTGAGATTGTCGATCTCAAGACGCTGGAGACGCAGTCGCTGCTCGATCCGGCCGATACCTCACTGGACTTCATTATCCGGCGCGATGTGCTCAAGCCGATTGCTATCTACCCGCTGGGGCGCAACTTCCTGCTCAACTACAGCGATGTCTCGTTCTTTGTCAATTGCAACGGGTGGCGGGCCATCCCTGAGTGGAAGATTGAGTGGGAAGGCGTGCCGAGCCACTTTGCCTTCACGTACCCGTATCTCATTGCTTTTGAGCCCAACTTTATTGAGATCCGGTTGGTGGATACGGGCGAGCTGATTCGTGTCATCACGGGCGAGAACATTCGTTTCTTGCACGAGAGCACGCGTGAGATTCTCTATGTGCACGAGGACGCCAACGGCTACGACGAGGTGGTTTCGTTGGACTTCTGGGAAAAGCAGGAGGAGCAGCTCAAGCAGCAGGAGCGCAAGAAGGAGGAGCAGGCCAACCATATAGATGACGTTACGACCAGGACCTAATTGTTTGTTTTATGTAATGATGATGATTATCAATGTACTATGTCTAGGCATATTAATAACTGAGCATCTTAGCGAGGGAGGTCTTTTTCAACATCTTTTCAAATCAATCCTATTAAAATGTTACTAAGGACAAGTTGAGAAATTCAATTGAGACTGTTCAGTAGTTCATTATGGCAGCAACGGGGGGTCTGGGGGCTTGCCCCCTAGGACTTTATTAAATTTCCAAGTTAGTTCATTTAAAATTGTTATGCTTGATAGGTAGTTGTTCGAGTTAAGATACTCCTATTTTCGCATCTTTTAGGGACGTAGTATCCAATCGGGTGTCTCGTCCTCTTTGTATCTATTAGCCAGGGGTCCTACTGCATGGCTGTGTACTGTACCATATTTCGACTTTAACAAATTCCTTTAATCATTACATGGCTTATTTCGAGAAAAAAGAGTTTGTAGAGGATTTCGACTATTCGAATATCAAAGTACCGGTACTAAAGGGGAAAAGCCCCCCAAACCTCCATTGAAGCCCAGGTACCAGCCGTGCCATCCAAATCACAGACTATGGCACCGGTACATAACCGCTTTACCTGATAATGTTAGAAATTCCACTCAAAAAACCATTATAAAACCATTATATTGTCTATTTGAAGAATAATACCCTAAACAGTTTTTTAATCTTGCAAGGTCTATTTAATATTGGTAAACAAAAGATGACAAGATGATATTTAGTCTTAGGAGGATTGCAGATCGCGCTATCTTGGTCACACGACACTACGTTGGACTGATACATTTACCTGTTGTAAGCCTATAATACTACTAATTTTTTTCAGAACTTCGACCTGAAGAACTGTGTTCATTGCAAGGTATATTTGGACAACTTGCCGAAGGTATTAAAATCCTAGCGGGCTGGCCCCCCAGACTTCTATTGCTGCTCCCACTAATATCATGGTACGTACTACCAAGAATAATATCAATTGATATCTTGAACACTACATTAGTTGCTCTTTCATTTTATCAGTATATTGGCAAATAACAAAAAATTTATAAGTGAACTGGAGACATAAGTTGGTAAGGCGAGAAGGGCAGCCCTACCCCTGGGAAGTCCAGCCGTGCTATAGATCTGTGGTAGATCTCAGATCATCTTGCTTCAAGGCTGTAAGACTCTCAGTGCCTTAACGAAAACAACTACAGTACCGGTATTTTTAATCACTAGGATGAACCAAAGCCTATGTTGAGCCAAATAGTTTGCGAATATAAGATGTTACAGTATTGTCCTAGGGGGTCAAGCCCCCCAGACCCCTCATTGCTGCTTCTCGGAGATACCGGACAATACTATCAACATTTTTTGACCCGAACCAGATCACATAATAAAATAAATACATAAAATACCAGGTGACAATTCAAGAAACTAACTTGGATAAAAGGGGCAAGCCCCATTGGAGCTCTCAGGGCTCTACTAGGTCACAGACCAGTTCAGTTGGGCCGCTAAACGCCGCATGCGGCTTCGGAAAAAAATCATCAAGACACGGAACCAAATTCGGGACCGACATACCGAAACACCCATTCCTCGAGGTCATTCCTCGTAGTCATTCTACCATTCCTCGAAGAAGATCCATAAATCAGGTCGAAAGAGACCCGCTTCAACAAGTCCGAGGAGTTCAATCTCGGAATGTATCCAGGGGGATTATCACATGCCCTGGGTATAAATTTCGCGGCAGCGCATCAGAGGGTGCAAAGAGAGACACAGGGGAGGGCTGCGCCGCACCACGCCCCCTTGAAATTTTTAAAGTCCCAGGATATCGCCAACGCAACACGTTTTGATTTTTTTTTTCTCACCACCGAAATCAAATCAGCCCCAACTGCCTTACCCTCCTTTTTTTTGTTACTCTTTTGTTGTGTCTAGAAAAGCTGAGAAAAAAAAATGGAGAACTTGCCATTTGAAGTTGGAGTGCCGACGCTGGACCGGCCATTTGGCATCTACCTCTGGTCGGTGTTCGACTATGCGTCGGAGAAGATCCTTGGCTCGCCAGCTTCGGCGTTCAAGTTTGTAAAGGACGACCCGAGCCTGCCGTTCTCCTCGACCTACCAGGTCGTTGCGGCCATCGTGACATACTACATTGTCATTTTCGGCGGTCGGGAGGTTCTGCGGTGCGCTCCGGTCATCAAGCTCAACTGGCTGTTCCGGCTGCACAACTTTGCGCTGACGGTCATCTCGTTCACGCTGCTGATTCTGCTGGTTGAGCAATTGATCCCAATTTTGGTGCGACACGGCTTGCTTTACGCTATCTGCAACTCGGGCTCGTGGACGCAGCCGATTGTGACGCTGTACTACCTTAACTACCTGACCAAGTACTACGAGCTGTTCGACACGGTCTTCCTCGTGTTGCGAAAGAAGCCGCTGACTTTCCTGCACACGTACCACCACGGTGCGACGGCCCTGCTTTGCTACACCCAGCTCATTGGGCGTACCTCGGTGTCCTGGGTGCCCATCGTGCTCAACCTGTTTGTCCACGTGATCATGTACTGGTACTACTTCCTCAGTGCGTGCGGCATTCGAGTGTGGTGGAAGGAGTGGGTGACGCGAACCCAGATCATCCAATTCGTCATTGACCTTGGGTTTGTGTACTTTGCCTCGTACACGTACTTTGCCTCGACTTACTGGCCATGGGTGCCCAACATGGGCAACTGTGCCGGCGAGGAGTTTGCTGCTGTGTACGGCTGTGCGCTGCTGACCTCGTACCTGTTCCTGTTCATTGCCTTCTACATTCGGGTCTACAAGAAGGCCAGCAAGAAGAAGGGTGGCAAGCGGGACGAGGGTATTGTCAAGGCCGCGGCTGATGCTACCTACGCTCCGCCAGAGACGCCACGATCGGATTCTCCGGATGCCACTTCTACTGGCTCTTCGGCCCGTAAGTCTACCCGAAGCCGAAAGGCCTAACTGCCAACAGCCAACCGCAGACGGCGAAACACCGAAGTACATCAATCATCTTCACCCGCAATCCCCATCTCCTCCCTAACCCCATCATCATCCACAATCTATCAACCTTTGCAATCAATCTACAACCTCTATAAACGAGCCCTGTAAGTAAACCGCGAAATACCAATGAAAAGCGATTAAAGGGTATCGTACATACATAAAGACGCATATACGGCCAGACGTGCCTAATTAATAATTCTGTACATTACCCCTTTTCCTAACATGGCCAATTGGATATGCAGTTAAACGGATTATCAACTACTAAAAACGTACATAGAGAAATAGTTTAGCTCAAAAAAATAAATTAGTATTGCCCGGCAGATTCGGAGAGAAGCGCTGAGGTTCTGGAGGGCTTGCCCCCTAGGGCTTCTTAATATCTTATATTTTGCCAATTCATTCCTCTACGAAGGCTTGTTATGCTCCAGATACGTAGTAGATTTTTTACTAATTGAAACGTGGTTGTTTGAGTAGATATACTAGTTATTACCGGTCTTGCAGGTACGGTATAATAGGTAACTTGAAGGTTTAAGCCCATCGTCCATCAATCCACGCCTCCTACTCCGACTCCACATATCCAGTCCATGAGCCACGAACATTAGATTACCAATTCCGCTTAACTGCAGACAACAATAATCTAGCAAACTCTATAAACCTCAAACGTCGACTGTGTTTTAAGTCCAAGTGTTGGAGTGTTCATGAGGATTACGGTAATGCACCACAACTGCCAATTGTCAATCAACCACAAATACCAGTACGAAGGAACAATTGAACCACAACTACTCGTACTATATGAAAATTTTATCTCCGCGGAGTGTCAGGGGCGAGGAGTCGGCGGAGATAAACGAATTCTGGCGAAGCATACAGATCAAGAGCTATACGAAAACCGCACCCTACAGATAATCAGCTGTGGCATGTGATACATACCGATACGAAAACCAATAAATCAATGAATGACAATTGTCCAATTTATCTATAACTGTTATAGCAGCAAACTGTAAGGACAGGCTTGACAAGATCTGGTACTGACTAGCCACTGCTTGAAGCATTAACAAAAACTACAGGAAATACTAAACACTCCGTTCCTATGACTGCTTCAGGGGATCAGCAATTCCTCCGCGTAGCGGAGCCACGGGGGTTTGGGGGCTGGCCCCCAATTGTTACTACGCTTCGCGTAAATACGAAGGTGCAGTAGAATGCTTGTTCTCACAATGTGTGTCGTGCTGTGGGTTACGGTGGATCTATGAGGCTGAACCAATGAACCACCCACCCCAAGAACGCCAACAAGCCAATAGGCCAATAAGCCAGAAAGCTAGTAAGCAATAATCGAATAAGCTGAAAGACAAGTGCGAGCCAAGCGACTAATGCTAATAAATAGAAGCCCTAGCCCCCCTTCGGGGGAGCAATGGATAGGGTAGTACCCGTGTAAAATGTGTAATGTTTGTAATGGGTTACTAACGCCGCACCAGATCCGGCGCAGCCGCTCCGGATGGCAAGATAGGCCCGGCTACCCGACTTCTCCGCCTTTTACGTCATCCTAGCCGTGCCATGCGCACGGCTCGCGCGCGCCACATCGGAGTTTGGGGGCCCCCTCCGCCGCGCGCGAATCATGGGCATCCCGGCCTATTCAGCCTCGCGCCCCCCCCTCCCCTCCCACCCACCAATGGGGCAAACAAAAACCGGAGAGCTGCGGTCAGCCACACGCTGTTGGGAGGAAATGAAGCCAAAAAGAAAAAACAAAAAAAAAAGGGAGCGGACGGCTTTCGCGGCAGACGGCTGAAATCGATATTTAAAGCAAAGGAATTCGAAACCCTTTCTTCTTTCCATTTTCCATCCCCCCATTCGGGTTTTTATTTGAAGTTATTTATTTGATACTTGGAGAAGCGCTTTTTTTATTGAAGCGATTAAAAGAGAAGGTTCTTTTCGGTTTTTTTATTTTGAAGAAGGAAAAGAGCTTAGGAAACGGCTTATTATTTAAGATGCTCGTCAGTACTCAGCACTTTCAGTACCCGACGGCGCATTACAGCGCGAACAGCAGCGAGGGAAACGCGTTCCTCGAGGACAAGAAGGACCCTGCCCTGAGCAATAGCAGTACGCCGCCGGTCGGCGAAGGAGACGGGTCTCCGTCGGACAAGGCGAGCCTCAAGGACTACTCTGCGCTGGACGCTCTGACGATGGCGGCAGCAGCAGCCGTGCACGACAACAGCAGACACCACCACCACCACCATCACCACCAGGGGCTCGGGGAGAGCAAGAATGAGGTAATGAGGATCGCGTCGCTGACTAACCCGAGCCCGGAGCACGGCGGGGGTAAGACGGCTCGAAAGAAGAAGCAGTGTAGCGAGTGTAACGGGTGGTTTTCGAACCTGGCGACTCACAAGTCGATCCACATGAGCGAACATAGCCGTCCACATACGTGTAACGTGTGTGGGCGCGGGTTTGCCAGGCCGAATGACCTGATTCGTCACCAGAAGTCACACCAGGGTGACGCGCCTTTCCGGTGTCCGCTCTTCACGAAACACAACACAACACCATCGCACCCGGGTCAACACAGCTCGCAGCTCATACTAGAGCCGGCCTGCCATCAGAACGGCGGCTTCTCACGCTGCGACACGTACAAGAACCACCTCAAGGCGATGCACTTTGACTACCCACCGGGAACCAAGAAGCGGGACAGAGCCGGCGTGAGCGGCAAGTGTAAAGGGTGCGGCGACATGTTTGAGACGGCCGACGAATGGATCGCGACCCATATCGAGACGGGCCAGTGCGACGGAATTAAGCGTATCCGCATTCTCAATGAGCAATACCAGACCCCGGTCCAGCCGGAACTCCAATAATGGGTGCTCTTTCTGATAACTGAAAAAACCGTTGTGCACAGCCTGTTCATTATGCAAGCCTTACACCTTGTTCTACGCGTATCCCCCCCCTTGGGTCCTCCTACCCGCCTCACTTTGTGTATTGTATCATGGAACCTTTTGGAACCGCAGGAAAATATATTTATTACCGCTATTACATCCTTCTACCCGTTGAACTCATAGTTACCCATAGTTTTTTAGATATGGTGGATTGGTAGAGCTCTCTTTCTCGGTAGGCGGACGCCGTGCCATGGACACAGCCGCGTGGCGAATCAGAGATCTTCCGGCACTGCGTTGCCTGTCCGGGCAAAAATACGTCATGTTATTAATCAGCAATGCAGATTTTCACGCCACACGGCTGCTCCCATCGGAACTTATTATCTCCGTCTGTTGGGTTTTGCTCGGCGATAGCAACTCAACCCCCCCTCGCCTTCGGGTGCCCGACATTTACGACTTCGCGACTTGGCGACACGCTGGGGGGTTTCCACCCCGAAGCTCCGCCGCGCGGAGGGATCGCGGCCCACCCCATCCTCCGCGAAGCGGAGCCCCAAGGGGGTTTGGGGGACTGGTCCCCCAAGAAACGAACCCCTGGCTGGCGACACTGGGGGGACCAGTCCCCCCAGACCCCCCTAAGGCTCCGCTACGCGGAGGGATTGTAACTGTTGGACAATCGTTTGACCGCCCAAAAAAATGTTGCGATTAGGCAGTGGTTATAGGGGGGCACGCATCCACATGCCTTTGGGTATTATACTCCGGGGCCGCTCCGTGGGGAAGGCGGGGGGAGTGCGGCTAAAGACGATGAAATGGAGATAGAGTTAGAGACGATTATAAGGCGCAGTGGGTTAACAGACGCGAGTACTCACTCTTCGGCAGCATGTCGGGTTATTATGGTGGAAGTTTGGCTAGTTAGGTAGGTGATAATCCTATACACAGTAGATCTCTCGGTAGCATCGAAATGCGGGGACCAAGGGTATTAAATAGAGCAGCCCTGTACGATTAAATACAAATATAACCAATATATAATTCCTAGAGAGCTGGAAGTTAGCTCTAGAAAGCCGGAAAGTATTCTGGAAAGTCAACCACATCAAAGTCAACCGCTTCAAAAGCTTGGTGTATTAATACTGTAACCTATAGCAAGAGGTACTATGATGCTACGCGGCTCAGGTCTAGTATCCCACACCGTCAGGGGTAGAACAATTCGCGGAGGAGTCCTGCGTCTGGTCAGTCGAAGCTTGACTACTTCGCACGCTAAGGGCCCCAGCTCGCCCGAATTGCTACATATTACCATCCCCGAGCTGCTGAAGCGAACCGCCTCCAAGTACCCAGACAATGCTGCAGTCATCTCCATGCACCAGAACAACACGCTCATCACCTACAAGCAATTGGACGAGCTGTCCACCCAACTGGCACTGAACCTGATGACTAACGAGGGGATTGCGCCCGGAGACAACGTCGCCGTCTGCTGCGCCAACCGATGGGAATTCCCCATCATCCAGATGGGCCTGGCCAAGCTCGGCGCAGTTCTGATCCCGCTGAATACAGCCTTCACAGACGAGCAGTTCAAGTCGGCCCTCGCCCACAGCGGCGCAAAGCTTCTGCTGACCCAGGACGAGATCGTCAAGAAGCAGGACTCGGGCGTCAAGTCCATGGCATCGCTCATCGGCATCGCCAAGCAGCTGAACATTCCTGTGGGCCTCATCAACGATGCATCCTTCCCGGCGTTCATCGCCAAGTCCACTACTACAAAAGCTCTGCCGCAATTGCATCCGGACGACGTCATTAACATGCAATTCACCTCTGGCACGACCTCAGCCCCGAAGCTATCGGCGCTGACCCACATCAACCTCGTTAACAACGGTAACTACATTGGCCACCGCATGAAACTCTCCGGTAACGCGGCGAACCACCCGACGAAGCAGGACCACCTGTGTATCTCCGTGCCAATGTTCCACTGCTTCGGGCTCGTCCTCTCGAACCTCGCCGCGCTCTCCCACGGCGCCTGCCTCGTCTACCCGTCTGAATTGTTCGATGCCGAAGAGTCGCTTAAGGCCGTCGCCAAGTACCAGTGCACGGGGCTTAGCGGCGTCCCGACCATGTTCGCCAAGCAATTGGAAATCTACGACCGCTTCAAGGGCAGCTTCAAGTACCTGCGGACTGGCATTGCAGCCGGCTCCGCTGTCCCGGTCGAGATGATGCACCAGCTCATGAACAAGCTCAACATGACCGAGCTCGTTATCTGCTACGGCATGACCGAGACCTCGCCGGTCAGCTTCATGACCGTGCATGATGATCCCGTTGCCAAGCGTTGCGAGACCGTGGGGCGCATCATGCCCAACACTGAGGCCAAGATCGTCAACCCGGCCAACGACTCGCTCGAAGCGCTGCCTGTCGGCTCCAAGGGCGAAATCATCATCTCTGGGTACCTTCTCCAGAAGGAATACTTCCAGAACCCCGAGGAGACCGCGAAGCACATGATCTACGACATCAATGGTGTGCGGTGGATGCGCACCGGCGACGAGGGCATGATGGACAGCGACGGGTACCTCACCATCACGGGACGCATCAAGGACCTCATCATCCGCGGCGGCGAGAACATCCACCCGCTTGAAATTGAGAACATGCTCTTCACCCACCCCAAGGTGTCCCAAGCCTCGGTCGTTGGCGTCCCAGACGCCAAGTACGGGGAAGCCATCGTTGCCTACATCATCCCGCACGACGGCGTGACCTGCTCGGGTGAGGAGATCCAGGACTACGTCAGAAAGAACCTAGGACCCTTCATGACTCCGGAGTACGTCATCTTCGTAAACGACTACCCAAAGACAGAGTCAGGCAAGATCCGCAAGGTCGAGCTGCGAGAGTCCGCAAAAGCTGCCGTCCTCACCCAGCTTTAAACCCGTATCCTGAATCCTTTACTATCCAATAGATTTTACCCATGAAATTGCTATCTGTACTGTAATGACGGGGGTTTGGGGGGCAGAGACCCCACTTATAGGAGCTTGAGGGCTGGCCATCGAATACATTCCATTACTAGTCCTAGTTAATGTAATTGGGGGGACCAGTCCCCCCAAACCCTCCTGAGGCTCCGCTTCGCGGAGGGTTTTTTGTAAGTGCAAGCTCCTAGAGCTTACAACTGCGGTACGAAGACACAACTGTCGAAATGAATTTGCTATTTGTACTCCGGGTAGCATAACAGGTCTTATTATCGGTGGTAATATTCATATCAGTAACAAGATAGGGAGGAAGCGTCGTCTCCGGTAAGCCATTTATCTTCTCAATTCCTCTGGGCTTAAATTTACTATATGGGAATTTCAAAAGATGAACCTACTAGTAACACTTTAAAGATACCAATAACCTAATTCAGAAGAGAGTTTTAAGTACCGGTAATGTCATCTCAGCTAGGCCATTACTCTTCTCATGATTCCTCAAGCCTTGAGTTCCACTACCTCAGACATTACAAAAGATGAGCCTGCTAATAACACTAGAAATTTATCAATAGTCTAAATCAGAAATACCTGATAAATAAGCAATTTCCTTCGAGGCCCAATCGAACTGATAACCCCAAGTTAAGGAGACTTCCTACTGGGAATGGCACTTAAGAAAGATCTTCAGAGTTGGTTGAAGCCCTCCGCAAATCGGGGCTACGGGAGCTCGAGGGCTGGCCCTCGAACGTCATACTAACGCAACGTGAGTGTGTTTTCCGTAACCACAGGATAGTAGCTCACCTGTAACTAGAACATTCAGAGTGCTGTAACGGGGCTTGGCGGGAGTTTGTTACAGAATCGGAAAGTTTCTCCGCGAAGCGGAGTTACGGCAGCTCGAGGGCAGGCTCCAGAATACACCCCACTACTAGTACTACCTAGCGTAACTGGAGGGACCAACCTCCCCAAGGTCCCTGAAGCCCTGCTTTGCGGAGATATATCTATCAATTGACATGGTCTTCGTGAAGCAGAGCCAGGGGAGCTCGAGGGCTGGACTGTGTTCTCTGGAGTTGGTACGGTGACATCCCAAGCGAACCCAACACACAAAATATTTCAATACGGGTGGTTGAAGACAATACAGTTGTGGAAGATGGCAGAGGAGAAGCAGATGGTAGAGTCGCTGAACAAAATGGCGAGCGAGCTTCAGGGCCTCAGTCTCAACGAGATCATGGAGCGAGCGCAGGACACGCTGAGCTCGGGCCCGGAGGACATGGACTACGACATGTCGACCTTTCTCATGCTGGTGCTCCAGATCCCCTCGCTCAGAACGCAGTTCTTCTCTGAGTACGAGCGGGAGCTGTGCCGCATCGGGGCAAGCCCCGAGGAGATCGAGCGCTGGAAGAAGCACGGGCCCATGGGCGATGTCTCGTTCCAGAAGCTGTTTGACAAGGAGAATCTCGCGAAGCATTTCAACCAAGGGCTCGAAGAGCTCAAGGAACAGCAGAAAGCCACAAGCACCAAAGCTGCTAGCAGTAATGGCTCCATGGATGATGAGCAAGGATATGCTGCGGCCATGTCACGGCTGACGAGCCTGCTGACCGAGGACCCCCAGCGCCCGTTGGACGTACCGGAGAAGACGTTTGACACGGAGCCATTGTTCCATTCGCTGTCGAAGATGGAAATCAGCGAGATCCAGACGACGCTGGAGTCGTGCGATCCGAGCCAGAGCTCTGAGTTTGTCTATGCGACCGAACCTTGGCGTAAGATGTACAAGGACGACGCGACGAAGAAGCGGGCAGTGGACTTTCTCGTTGCGCGATACCTGACTGGCATTAAGGACAGAACGCAGCGGAAGGTCCTGGCCGAGGCTTACGGCGGCAAGATGACCAAGCTTGTCAACGAGCTTCAAATGCCCTTGGAGTAACGCTGAACTTGCTAACTTCAATCGTTCTATTTATGCTGCTATGCTAATTACAGTCCGTCATCTCATTACTCCCATTTACCGCTTGAGGTATTTCATAACGAGTCGAGTTATCTCGTTTATGGGTCGATTTATCTCACATTGAGTCGATGTTGCACAGACTCATTTTAGTGATGAGCTATGAGCATGAGCGATCACTGGGTTACTTACGGATTAATGCTTGGAGCAGCCATTTTTTGATGCGTGTTTATGCTATTGTGCTATTTACAGTTTGCTATCTCATTTATGGGTCGAGTTTTCTCATTGGATTGAGTTATCTCATTTTAAGGATATAAAGAACCCCAGGTACAGGGTACGGATATATAGGGAGAGGACTGGAGATAGTACCACAGGGGATCTATTGGTGCAGAAGCTGTGGCGAGTTGATCATTTGAGGACAATTCATTAGTTTTTGTCACCAAGGAATAGCAGGTAGGAGGGGGTCTTGCAGGACAGGGAGGAATGGTGATGCTACTACAGAGTAGTAGATAGACTCCATTTAATGGGTTGGATTATCCCATATATATGAGTGGTTACGGGTCCAGTTATCTCATTGGGCCGATTGATAAGCTGTCCGTTTAAAAGCGTAGTCGCTGGGTGATTGTCGCACTACTGGGTTATTGACGGAGTGATGGAGGTGAAGGGGTCCCAGAGCACACGGTAGAACCCGTCGTCTCCCGTTGACTGGTCCAGATAGGTTTTGTGGGCTGACATGGGCATAACACGAATGCGCAAGTCCGGGTGCCTGTAAATGGCCGTGCGTAGCAGTCGGCGAACCTGCTGCTTCGACAACCGCTCGAGGTCAAGGCACACCGTCACTATCTGTGCCAACGCATCTCCAAGAATGGCATAGTCGACAACGTCCGCATCTTGGCCAAGGTCCTCCGGATCAATAGTAAAGTGCGGTTCGTCGATGACGAGCCTATCGAGCTCCGCCAGCAGCCCGGAAAGTTCTTCCGGCCGCGGGATGGGCATTTTTCGGATCTCCATAGTTCGTAGGGTCGGCAAGCGCGGGGTTGACGTAAACGTAGATGCAGTAGATGCGATGTGGGTTGTGTTCTCGAGACGGATAAACGGACTCTGCACGGCGGAGTACACGAGCCGGAGCTCTTCCGCGTCGAGCAAAACTCCAGAATTACTATGCAGGTCAACGTGGTGCAGCGACAGCACCTGCGATACGTGGGGCAGGGACTCCCAAGGCACCGAGAGCTGGGAGTTGAAGTAGTTGTTGATGATCTCGAGGTGCTCCAACTCCGGCTTAGCAGCGTCGAAGATGCGCCACAATGACGCGAACGCGGTACAGTCGCTCTGGTTGACGAGTCGGACCATGGAGACTGACTCTGACAGGGTAATGGCGTGGCGGATCTCTTCATACGGCATGTAGTCGTGGTCAAAGGTGACCTCGAGCTCGATGGCGACGCTTCGACGACGCAATTTGGCCAGCAGCTGGGGGATGATGGGGGTGTAGACTGGGTCGCCCAGCATGTTGAACGGCCTGGCGCCAATAACAGTACGAACGTACACAACCTCTAGGTCTGGCAGCCGGTCGAGCTGGGCCATTACATGGGCGGCGAACTCGTGGGGCGCATAAAACTGGACTTCGAGGGTCAGGTTCTGGATATATTCGAGCTCCTGCTGTTTGTGAGAAAGGTAAGGGGCGTCTGTGAACTCAATGACGATATGGCTGCATCTTCTTGGCGACGACCTTTCTCTGCCGATCTTGGAGTAATAGTCTAGACGCGGTACTTTGGAGTAGTGCGAGACGATTCCGCCGAATGCAAACACGACGTTTCGCCAGATGCGCGGGGTGAGATACCCTCGCAGGGCCTGGCAGACGAGCTGAAGACCCACCAGGTCTCTCTGCTGCAAATTGGATAGTACGAGCTCGACGATCTCCGGCGGCAGGTTCAGCAGGGGCGGCCAGCAGTACGGAACAGCAGCCGCCCTATCGGTGATCTCACCGTATTCAAACTCCCCGCCGCTGTGCAGGTATGTGTGGAGTTTTGTACAGCTCATGCTGGTATCCTTATCAGCGCTTGACCCATTAAAGCGGGAGTTGGAGGAGATGCTGTTCTCCTCGATATCAGATGCTGCGCTGTCGCGCTTGATATGCGGTTGAAAAGCGGGTACGGTAGGCTCCAACGGCGAGCAAAAGGCCATGAATATCAGCTCCATGTTCTCACACACCGTCTATAAAGTCTATCCCATTTACAAAGAACAAGGAGTTTATTTCAACAAATGGCAATCCACCTAACTAGGACTAGAGGTAAACACGAGAGATATGATAAATCTTATAGTATATTGATAATCGTGTGATATAGGGCTGTTTCGACTACTCGATCTAGCCACTGTTGAATCTTTCCAATTCAATTACTGTATGTACTTTAATTTGGCGGGACGTCATTCAACGGTAAGCCGCAGCAGCCGTTTGGGGCTGATGCAGTACTAAAGAGGAACTGCGCGCGCGCAAGCTCCCCTCCCAAGCAAGGCAACGGCAATAGCGGGGTAATATACCGAGAAGAGTGAGACAGTGGGGTCACAAGCTTTCATCACATGAGGGGTTAGTCTCATCGAAGCTCTTGCTGTCTGGCAAACAACCACAACTTTTTTAGAGAGTAGAAAGTCTTTTCTGTGATTAACAACTACGCAGGTGTACTGAGATTGTACTTAGAATGACGTCCATTAAAAACGTTTACCTGAAAGCCAAAACAGTGCTCACTGGGGATACGAATAGAAGGATGCTGCAGCATGCACCCCACTTAGGGTAAATAACCCGCCAAAAAAAGCCATCGTGCCATATGTACCCCAGTTAGACTGTACAACATGTGTACTACACTTTACTATGTCCTACTGTGTATTTAGGGTCACTTTTTGCATATTTTTCAGCGGCTAAAGGTGTCGATAAGTCCGTGTCGTGCGTTTATTGTCAGTAGTCGGGCTCGGATGTACAGTGAGGGGCATGGCGTGGGGTTCACCCTATGTCTTAGTCGCCGAAGGCGGGGTGAAAAGGGGCGTCACCGCTTCAATTTAGCCCGGAATAATTCAAATTGGGCAGTGGTTCCTCCGATTTTTTCCAAATTTGAAACCGGAGATTTCGCTTAGGAGGGGCAGTTGGTAGGGCGCAGATTGCCAATGAACTAGCAGTACTGTAGGAGTAAAATGATTAAAAGTGTAAATTGATATGTAGTTACTATTAGTTCTAGTATATCGATGGCCCAAAGAATGAACAAGACGGAATCCGTTTGCTGATCGTAGCAATATTGTAGAGAGCAGGAATTCGTATCATGGGCGATCCCCAACCCCTTTGCAGAAACTTGGCTTCTCTCCAGTGGGCTTGGTCTGGGAGCTTGTGTGAAACTGTCTGTGCCTGCCCAGCGTTTCTGCAATGTGCTGCATCCCTGGGTGCCGTTTTTCCTTGAAAAGTCGTCTAGCACGGAAACCACTGCACTCAATCGTTGTATAACCACCACAGCCATGAATCTTGCGCGTGACGGCAATTGTACATAGCGTAATTCTGTTGTAGACACTCGATGGCCCAGTAAAATTTTTCGTCTTGCATTTAGTGCCGTAGGTGAAGTGACATCACGCTTCAAAAAACGCAGTCGAGATACGAAAAAACCAGATCCCCAGTATTCATTAAACGACACAAGACGTACGATATAGGCGTACGTCAGCATCGAATCGAGTGCAGCCCATTAAAAAAGCCTCAAAGGCCAAAAAAAAAACAAAAAAAAACCGCCATTAGGACGGCATAGGGGAGGGAGGGTCCGGATGAGACGATACAGGGTTGCAACAGCGGGGCAAAGGAATATCAAACCCTATTATGCAATGATGGGCAAATGACATACAAACCTGCGACGTTGGCGTTCGATTTCACCGGGCGAGAAGCCATACGCACGCCCACAAAAGGTAAGGCTTCCTCGGGGATAAAGCATATCTCTCTCTCGTCAAGTTCCCCGGATAAACATGGACGCATCGGCATCATACCCCTCCAACTACGTACGTCTCATTGACTCCGAGGGATGCGAGGGATGTTCCGGAGCTCAAAGTGGAACCGAGTCGTACGTGGTTCGCAGATCGAGCATAATCATTACATTCCATGTGCCGATCATGGTCCAAAAACATTACTGCTCCATGGGCGTTTCTCCAGTTGCAGCCAACCAGTTCACGCCAAGGAGCAAACGGGAAGCACAACTGGTCTATTCCAGGTTGACTACCTCCGTACTCAGTTCCAGCCCAACCCCTCCTTTTTGCCCGTTTTTGCTTATCTTGCACACCCCGCAGTGACTCTGGGGTAGGTTGTCGTTTTTTCACAACCGAGACGCAATGGATGATGGACTGCATAAAGCAGCGGTGGTTGGCATCATGTGTATATAAGCTCAATGGATTGTCGCACCATTTGATTGGAATCCTTCCTTTTTTATCAGCAATAGTCTCTCCTCCCTCTACTTGTAGCAATCTCTAACCCTTTGAGGACCAGTACAGGGTAAACATGGAGATCTCTCACGTAGAAGATAAAGGCAAGAATTCTGCCCGGCTCGAAGCCCAGCGGGCCCACCCAGACTTTAACAACAATGAAACGGGCGAGATTATCAACCCCCTGATTGGCCTCTCCGACGGCGAACTCAGGGCTAAGGTGGACGATTTCATCGCCGAGCATGACATGGCCGACATTAAAGACTACCTCCACAGAGGCGCCCTTGTCGCCCAGCGTCCCGACGAATTCGAGAGCCTCAACCTCCCCGAGGACGAGAAGGAGGCGCTCCGCACCGAGCGAGACCACAAATGGCGACACCCGCTGGCTCTTTACCTCACCATCATCGTCGGCTCCATTGGCGCATGCGTACAAGGATGGGATCAGACCGGTTCCAACGGTGCCAACCTCTCGTTCCCGGATGAGTTCGGTATTAGTATCAGCGACCCGACTAACCCGGATTACCAGCGAAACAACTGGCTCGTGGGTATGGTCAATTCGGCGCCGTACATGTCCGCCGCGCTGCTCGCCTGCTGGCTTTGCGACCCCATCAACCACTATATCGGCCGACGAGGAACCATCTTCCTTGCCGGTATCTTCTGTCTTGCTGCCCCGATTGGATCCGCCTTCACCAAGTCATGGCCAGAGCTCTTCGTGTGCCGACTTATCCTTGGACTCGGTGTTGGTTTGAAGGAGACTACCGCCCCTGTGTTCACCGCCGAAAACGCTCCGTCGCGAATCAGAGGCGCCCTCGTCATGACCTGGCAATTGTGGACGGCTTTTGGTATCCTGCTCGGGTTCTGTGCCAACCTTATCTTCTTCAAAGTCGGCAGAATCGCCTGGCGTTTGCAATTGGGTTCCGCCATGCTTCCAGCCATCCCACTGCTTGCTCTCGTCTACTTGTGTCCTGAATCACCCCGATGGTACATCAAGAAAGGCAAATACCGAAAGGCGTACAATTCGCTGAAAAAGCTGCGATTCCACGAAATTCTGGCCGCTCGTGACCTGTTCTACATCAGCTGCCTGGTTGAAGAGGAGCGCCAGGCCATTGGAGATACGTCCATTGTCAAGCGATTCGTGGGTCTCTTCACGGTGCCGCGAATTCGACGAGCCACTCTGGCCGGCTCAGTTGTCCACGCGGCCCAGCAGTTCTGTGGTATCAACATCATCTCCTTCTTCTCGTCCTCCATTTTCGCCGCTGCTGCAGCCCCAGGATCCATCCAGCCTCTCCTCGCCAGTTTCGGATTCGGTCTCATCAACTTCGTGTTCGCCTGGCCGGCTATCTGGACCATTGATACGTTTGGTCGAAGGACTTTGCTTCTTTTCACTTTCCCCAACATGACCTGGTCTCTGCTCGCGGCCGGATTCAGTTTCTTCATCCCCAAGGACAACCCTGCGCGACTCGGAGTCATTGCCTTCTTCATCTACCTCTTTACTGCATTCTATTCGCCTGGAGAGGGTCCGGTGCCGTTCACGTACTCGGCAGAGATCTTCCCTCTCTCACACAGAGAGTTGGGTATGTGCTGGTGTGTCGTAGTTAACAACCTGTTTGCATGCGTGCTGAGTCTGACGTGGTTCCGAATCCAGGCCGCTTTCACTGACGTTGGTGGATTCGGTTTCTATGCTGGTCTCAATGTGTTGGCATTCGTCATGATCTTCCTGTGGGTGCCAGAGACGAAGCAGCGAAGCCTCGAGGAGCTCGACTACGTCTTTGGTGTACCGACCAAGACCCACATGAAGTACCAGTGCACTGTTTCCTTGCCATACTTTGTCAAGCGATGGATTCTGTTCCAGGATGTCGCCAAGCCACAGCCGCTCTACCACTTTGAGCTCACCCCGGCTCAGTACGCCAAGGAGCATCCGCCAGTGGAAGTCATTGACCCAAAGTGGGGCTAAAATGCTTAATTCCAATTCTTTTCGTTCGTTAGTTAGTTTATTTGATATACTTTATGATGATTTGATAACTTACGGCTCCCTCTCCCCGACTCCAGCTTCGTATAACCCCAGGCGAGGCGACACGTTATATAGTACAGCATAATTTTAAGTGAATCACATGTCTTACCAGTGCAGTGTGCACCGTTAGGAACGTTGTCGTCCGAGGCATGGCATTGCCAATTTTAGTGCTTTCAAACTGCGAGAGCGGTCAGGATTTGGACTCATTTGCTCAAAGGGTTACTAACTGGATAGAAGGTTCTGTATTTGGCACAGATAGAGTTTCTCGTAACGCATAACTGACCCATCCTACAGATGTTTGTAGGTTCATGTTCTCAGCCGTGCTAATAGCACTTGCCCGATACTACTAGACAGTTAGCGCGATAGCATCGAGCTTTGGCTGGCGGACCGTCTAGAGGGATTTTGAATTGTTCCAGTACAAAATACACTGCACTCCGTCTGCCGTTGACACATCGGTCAAACGTTATCTATGTGTAATAGTTCGTATGCTGTAGTTGTCCTCGATATAACGATACTCTACTAGATGCAGCGATAATATTATAAATACAATTGCTAGCATCTCTCAGCTACAAATATTAGGTCAACTCCACAATTACCCCAGAGCCTACCCCCCCCCCCCTTTTAATTTTTTTATTTTTTACTAGACAGATGAGCCGTTTGCGATGCGGCGCGATTTCACTATTCAAAATAAGTTAAGCGTAAGCCTGAAAGCATTTTCTCACTACAGTTTCAGGAATTGTGCTATTCTTCCGGATCCTGCTATTGTGCTGAGAAGCATTGTCAGTGCATCACTGACGACAAGGAAGAGTGATAGCGGAAAAGGCTTGTATTGGCATCAGTCTATGACTAGGAGCTCGTTTATAATAATAGAACATCAAATTACAATTATCCACAGCAATTGATTGAACTCAAAGTGGAAGAACTGTTAACACTCCAAGTACTCTGTGGGTGCCAAACCTCCGCATAGCAGAAATGAGGACGATCTATAATTTCAATCGCATGCGATTACTAATACCGATATTTGACAAAAGAAAAGGAGTATAGGGTAGGATTTTATCTATTTTGGCGTTATGTAACGGTATTGAGGTCCCCAGTCACCTGTTGAATGAATGAAAGATGCCCGATCCCATCGACCCCACAACGGTCGAAAAACCAATCCAACATCATACCCCACAAATTGGTTATCCACAATTGATGGAAAATTGAACGGAACTGATTGGAAATTGTCTACGAGTAATTAAAAACTAGTTCAAAATGGTAGACCACTCACTGCGCAAGATCAAATCAGCCAACGAAGACTCCCGCAACCGGGTGGCAATAGAAAGCCCCGTAGGCGTGTTCATTGGAGCTACCTCCGGCATTGGTGAGCACACGGCGTACAAGTTTGCCCAGTACACCAAGTCCCCGATCGTTTATATTGTCGGGCGCAACGAGGTAGCCGGCCAGCGCATCCTCGATCGGCTCAAGGAGATCAACAAAGACCCCCAGAGCCGATTCTACTTCTTGAAGCACGACATCACACTCATCAAGGAGTGTGACCAGCTGTGCAAGGAGATCGCGGTCAACGAAAAAAAGGTAAACCTGCTCTTTTTATCCAGCGGCTTTCTCAATCTCTCGCACATTGAGAACGCCGAGGGTATTGACCCCAAAATGGGCGTCAACTACTACGGCCGGTGGAGGATTGTCGAAAACCTCATGCCCTTGCTGGAGGCCGCCAAGGCATCTGGCGAACAGGCCCGTGTTGTGTCAGTGCTCGCCGCCGGGAGGGAGGGCAAAGTCAATGAGAACGACCTGGGGCTCAAAGAGACCTATAGCGTGCCCAATGTCTTCCGCCACTTTGTGACCTTCAATTCGCTGGCCGTCAAGCGGTTCGCACGGCTCTACCCTGACATGGCCTTCGTGCACGCTTACCCGGGGATGGTCAAGACGCAGATTATGCGCGAGCTCCCGGTGTGGCTGCGGCTCCCGAGCATGCTGGTTATGCTGTTTGCGATGAGCCAGGAAGACTCGGCCGAGAAGTGCTTCTACATGGGCTACGGTGGCGAGGAGTTTGCTCAGGGCGCGTATCTCGTCACGGCCTCGCTCGACAAAGTTACCACAAAGGAGGAATATCTCACCGAGGAGCTGCAGGAAAAGGTGTGGAAGCACACGGAGCAGGTGTTTGAAGACGCACTGAAGCGCGATAACCCGCCACAATGATCCCCCTGTCCTTGATATGTAAGCGGCGGCTATACTTTTATTGTTTGCTCTTCTATTAACTAATTAATATTAATCATTGGATTGTCGGTTGAATAGTTAGCACCCCGTTGCAAACCCTTGTTGCAATGCCTATTATTAAACAATCGGTAATGCTGGAGAGCCTATAAGACGATTCTAATTGTCTTCCAGTATACTCTGACCAATCCATTTAAGCTCCTTCCTACAAGCCATTGAGAAGTTTGTTTAGTCGTAAACTTCCTACAAGCGATTGAGCAATCCTCTTGAGTTGTAAAGTCAGCACCACCAACTTAGTTATGATGTTGAGTAGACTCAATGTCAGGATGCTTTTGTAGCCTACCAGTATCCGGATCATATAAAACAAAACGAAAATTCTCAAGAAGATCCTCTTGGGAACTGTTACATGCGTTGTGGTTGCATGAGTATGACAGTTGATGAATCTGTGAAGGCTGCAAAGAGCTTCCTAGTCTCAAGGTATACCCACATGAACTAACGAAGATCCATACTTAGCCTAAGAAAAACATACAAAAAACTGCAAGTGGCATGAAAAGCGACCATCACAGGTTCACGGAACAACGCCCCTTCATACTTATACATTGACATGACATGAGGCGTCTAATACATTAATTTTTCCCTGGATCCAAATGAACCTCTGAGCAACCCAATAAATCAATTATTTCAAAGGTGCTAGCAGGTCTAGCATGCCAAAGTATTGTGTAACATAAGCCCGCCGTTCGGCGGCCCGTGAGTTGGTTCTCAGCCGCACACTCAGGGGATTTACCCCATGCAGAATAGTCTGTACTGTCTGGATCCCCACCACCATTACGCTCTTCCACTTGCCGTGCGCAACCGTCTGTAGAAAGCTACGGGTAAACCACTCTAACAAATATACCACATGATTCCAGGGGTTAATAGGTAGATATGGACCTTTAGTAGATGTTATCTTTAGTAAATTGTTATGGAAAGGAAAGACAAAATTCTACCTTATAGAGTAGTTGGGACAGTTCTTTAGCTCCTAGCATAGTGTGCCAAAAAATTGCTTAAATACCCGTTGAGGTTAAAACATTATCAATGCTCTAATTGTTCTTAATCGCTTCGCACACATAACCCCTGTTAAAAGCCGGGCAAACTACGGTAGTTGAAGAAAGAGTCAGCATAATCTCTAATTGATTCAAAATGAAAATTACATGGTCTCGTATACAGTCCCGGGCCAATTATGGCCCAATGATAATGCCCGGATCCCTCTTGGGTGGGTTAATTATGATCCAATGATAATGCCCTGGTTCTTCTTTGGGGGCGATGGTAGCTTCGCCAAGTCGGCCGCCAATCTCGCGTGCTCCATCATTCGCGTTAGGCTCTCCACACTCTCGTCCACATTACCATACTTGAAGATGCCGACACAATTCTCACCTCGCAGGGCCCTAACTCGGCGGAGGAAAGCCGGGTCTCTAGCCACTGTCAGCTTACCCTGTATCACCATCCGCGTCTCGAGACCCTTGGGGTCTATAACATAGAGGTTCTTCACATGAGGCAACTTAGTTAGGGTGGTATTGATGATTTCCTCAAACATGTCGTAGAATGCTTCTGGACTCTCAATAAAGCTGTGGTACTCCGCGTTGTACCTGAATCCGGGGATCATGTGAAGAGCCAGGGTCTCAAGCTCCGTAATGTACTTTACTGCGTCAAGGAACGCCGTCTCGAACTTGTGCTTAACGTCCTTGCTGAGCACACCAATCTTGATGTCCGCAGATTTAGGCTTGAATTTGGTTACGTGGGCTGCCGACCGGTTGAATTCCTCGGCAGTCGACCGGTACATTTCAAGGCGGTGGTCGACGTCCTCGAAGAACATGCTTGGGTGCGCCGAGTACTGTAAATGAGCCAAGTTAGGCATCTGCCATCTATGAATAGTCACTGGGCTGCTCTTGGAAACGTTGGTGTCGGAAATCTCCATCGCAAACGTCTCCAGCTTTGGGAAGTACCCAATTGAGTACTCGGTGCCCACTGGATGCTCCGCAGTCGAAGCTGACAGTAGACATTGCTTCAGGCGCAGTACCTGCACAGATTCAGGCAGCCAGGTGAACGCGGCCGGACTCTGAATGTCGGCCTGGGCCATGAAACGGCCGAAAATCTGCAAATTCGTGAGAGTCAGCCGCTTTAGGTTCCGCGCAAACTGGAAGAATGCCTGGGTGTCGCTCGAGAAGAACGGCAGCATTGGCTGCGTCGAGTGGTCCGATCCCGCCAGTTCCAGCTCCTCTGTTCCTTCGACCGTTGTGTGAACAAACAGAGTCAAGATATTGACGGTGCTGTACACATTGATCGAAAGCTTCTTGCACCGCGTAACTGGCAGGCCCGGCAGGATATTCAAGTCGCTGCCCGCATGATTAATTGCCACGACCTTGTCCACGTCCATAGCGACAAACTTCTTGGCCATGTAGCTGTCGCCAATGGGGAACACCGTGTAAGCGATGTGGACGTTCAGGAAGTTGAGACTTGGGAAAATCCACTCAAGCGCATCCACCCATGACCTGTACATGATGAGCTTACTAGTCTCTACCGACTCAGTAGTAGTCCGTGCCAACTCATCAGGGTCAATGGCGATGCTTAGTCGGCGCACGTACTTGAGATACTCGCGGTTCTTGTTGACGATGGGCAGGTCGGCGTCATACTCGCCGCCGAGGCAGAACCGCGTAAAGTCAGGAAAGTGCCGTGAACACACGCGCAGGTTGCCATCCCACGGAATGACGAATTGCTTGGCCATGATGGTCAGGGTCTCCCACCGAATAGGGGCAACCGCCTCGTTGCACCGGCGGCAGGTGGACCCAAACCGCGCTAGGCTCGCGCTGTCGAGGTGCTGGGCCACGCTCGCCAGTAGCTCATTCGGGAGGCTCAAAAGGTGCCCTTTCATCTCGTACAGGAGTGTCGTCGAATGCAAGAAGCGGGTTACGTGAAGTGGAGGCGGAAGGGGGATGGATGCGGCTACACCACCGGCAGGGCTGTAGCGTGAAACATCCTCCCTGCAGGAACGCCGCACACACTGCCACGACTCCACCCAGCCAGCACAGGCCGATATACTGTGGGTTCTGTAAAGTGCTGTGTATTCGAGGGACTCCTGTCTTTGTTTTTTTTTTGCTAGGAGAGAATCTGCGGCTGTCAGGAGCGGATTGGCCTGCGTAGTATAACTGAAAAATTCCAATTTCCTCGGAATGCTGAGGTTAACCTATCGAAGAACTGAATAAAATATTTCTACATGGAATACACTAGAGATCATACAAGTTATATGAACAAGTTGTACCAATCAAATAATACAATGCCAAAGCTCCAGCTCCATACCTGCAAATAGGTTAGCTCTTTTCGCATGTGGGAACAATAATACGACTGGCTGCTGAACCGCAGAGCAGGACATACATGCCTCGAGCGTGGTTACCAACTTTTCTAATTACGAATAGCTCAAGCAAAATCTGGCTTAACTAATATCAATGTTGTGAATGCTCGAAATTGATGCTAGGCGAATTGCACGTCTCTGTCTCCCCATTAAGACGGTTTACTAAACCAAGGAGTTTCGATGCATTTCAAATTGACAGGTTAGCGCTTAAACAGTGACCAAATGAAAATTGATCAATGATTAACAAACAATGCCTTGGCTTTGGGTATATCTATGTTGTACAACACTCGCTGCCTTCCTGAGCAAGGCACAATCCACCCTGCAATTACCGTCCAGTCCATTTTACTAGCCGATTGCAGCTGAATAGAGGACAACCTCGGACATCCGCGAAGCAATGCCGAAACGAAATTTTCAAGACACTGGAGCTCAGCATGGGCCTCTCGAGGGAAGCCTATCTCGTAATAATCAAGTTGCAACTGTTCCAGTTTGGGCAGCTCAAATGTAACTTGATCCTTAAAGAGCCCGAGCACAGAAATTGACAAGCGCAATTGCTTCAGACCTAGGCCCTGACGCGCCAGCTCCAAAAACGTATCAGTGCCCTGCGACGAAGCCTTCAAGCAAAGGACAGTGAGCTCTTCGAGGGTATTTTGCGTGTGTAAAATTGCCTGTTCTAGCTGGGTGGAGACGCTTGGTCCTTTATAACTCAGAACTTTGAGCTGTGTAGCTTCTTCGAGGTCCACACAGTCCAGGATTGAAACCATGGTATCGTCGGCTCCCCATCCGAACTCGAAAAGATCTGTAATGTAGAGGCACTCTACTCCATGTGGCACCACCAATCGTGCGGTTGAGCTATACTGGCCGGGGTTATTTCTGAGGTGGAGGTATTTAGTGGTGACCGGTATCCAATGGGTGCGAAACATGGTGCGGTCAATCTCTAACGACAATGTGACCAAGTCCTTGCACAAGGAAGGCAAGTCTGTGAATTTGACTGGACTTTTTTGGTCCGTATTTGAGATTGGTAGCAGAGGGTCTTCTTCAATCTGATACGGTTTGTGAAGGAAGAGCTCTTTGATCCTCATGCCGTCGACGTCAATGCACACTCTATCGCTGTTGGTGATCACCAACTCCAAACAGAAGTCCGCAGTGGATTTCCATTTGTCCAGCATCCTTTGGAGTTGCGGGAAGCCGTGGTTGTAAGAGCCCGGTGTGTAATTGAGCCTAACTTTGTTCAGCGACTTGAACAATCCAGCCATGATTTCGCATACACGCTCGCTATCTTCTACTGACAGTGCGCCTAAGTGGCTATAGTACAGATACAGTTCTCGGGTGTTATTCCTCAGGGCACTTTGGAATTGACAGTTTGGTGCTAGTTCTGTTAACTGCTTGTAGGACAGTGCCGTGTATGTGTCCCGAGGGTCGTATTCAACTTCCCATATGTCAGGATCAAAGTCGCTAAACATTTTGTAATCCTGAAAGTTTAGGATAATATCGCGGGTTGGCCCCACAGCTACTTTTCTCCAAACCCGGGTTTGGCACAGATCGTTCCATTGTTTCGAGACCAGTCTCATTCCACGCCATTCGGCAAGATTGAGATAATCGAGAATCTCGTGGCGTAGCTCTCCGGGGAGACCCAGAAGGTTTGCACAAGCTTCCATCCCACGAATATAAGTTGTTGAAGTCTATGAAGTCAAATCTACGGAGTTGTACGGACACTTGCTTTGGACCTCCGCAATCAATGATAGCGATAAGCGAGACACCGAGAAATGTCTCACAAAGATCAACCGCCCGAGCAACAGGCGGAAATCGCAAGGATGAAAGCCGCTATACGAATAGTAGATTTTATATTTTATTACCTGATATTTGTAGCTATTGAGTCAATTTAGAACAATAAAAATTCTTTGAATCGTTGTCAAATATGAGAAGTATTACCACATAGGTAGCAGGTTGTAAATAAGCATAACTGTTACCGGTAGTTTGGATTGAAAAGGTTGATAAAATTGAATGATCTAGGTTTGATTATGCCCACAGAGAACGAAGCGCCCTGAATCTCATAGGCTTGATCCATGACTTTTCTGTTTACTAATGTTTGTATTCACTATGCAGTCGAATCCCGGTTATCTTTGGACACCCGCAGTAAAATTAATCAGAGATGATATCAATCAATCATATAGAGATCCGGCTGCAAACTCCTCTAGATCAGGGGAAGTTTACAAAGTGATGAGTAGCTCCGTCTGTTGGAATCATAACGAATAGTAAAATTCTACACTCAATTAATAATGCTATAGATTCTCCTGCTCCTCAAACTCAACAAGAAGCGTGCCCTGCTTGACAATTTCCCCAACATCATGGGCAATTCGTTTAATGACACCGGTCATTGGAGACCGGATGGTGGTCTCCATCTTCATACTCAGGATTACCAGCAGCTCCTGGTCCTTCTCTACCTTATCACCGACCTTGACATTGAGCCGCGCAATGGTACATGGCATTGGAGCGACCACGCTGTTCTTGAGCTCGGCGACACCCAGCGCCTTGGTGAGCCACTTAGGCTCAGGCTTGGCCAGCGTGTAGTGCACACCGTCGTGGAAAACGTGCACCTCGTTTGGCACAGTAACTACGCTGTTGACGAACTGACCCGTACTGAACGACACGTAGAGTCGCCTCGACTCGCCCTCGTACCGCGCTTCAAGCACGTCTACCGTCTCACCGCCAACTACGACCTGGTACTGGCTCTTGCCCACCTGGGTAACCTGGACGGGCACAACCTCGTTGTTCTCAGTCTTGTACTCCCAGGACCGGCTCATGTTGTTCCACGAGCTGCTGCCGAGATCGCTGAATGCATTGAGGTTGCCCGGAGCACTGCTCAAGAACTCGCCCACGGCCGCCTGGGCGAACACCTCGTTAGGCACGCGCTCCACCCGCGAAAAGAGCTCCTGCTCGTGCTTCGGGATGAATCCAGTCTCGAGGGCCTCGGGGTTCTCGCCGGCGAAGTCTTCGTTTACGACAATGCGCTTGATAAACTCGACATTAGTCGTAGGGCCGACAATCTCGAGCTCTTTGAGGGCAGTGTGCATCTTGGCCAGCGCCTCGTTTCGGTCCCGACCGTGCACGATGAGCTTGCCGATCATGGGGTCGTACAGCGAAGAGACGGTCGAGCCCTGGCGGAAGGTGAAATCGAGCCGCGGGGATCCCGTAGTAGGCACCGCCATGTGGGCAATGTCGCCGCTCGACGGCAGGAACTGCTTGAACGGGTCCTCGCAGTAGATACGCGCCTCGAAGGCGTGGCCGGTGAGCTGAATATCTTCCTGGCGGATAGGCAACTGCTCACCTGCAGCGACCCGCAGCTGCCACTCTACGAGATCGACACCAGTGACCATCTCCGTCACAGGGTGTTCGACCTGCAGTCGCGTGTTCATTTCCATGAAGTAGAATGCTCCCGTGTCGTTGTCGAAGATGAACTCGACGGTGCCGGCTCCTTCGTATCCGACGGCCTTGGCGGCGGCCCGGGCCTTCTGCCACAGATCCTGGCGCGTCTTCTCGTCCAACCCCGGAGCTGGTGACTCCTCGAGGACCTTCTGGTGCCTTCGCTGCACGGAGCAGTCTCGCTCGCCCAGAGCTACGACATTACCGTGCCGATCAGCGAATACCTGCACCTCAATGTGTCGCGGAGTCGTGATGTACTTCTCAATCAGCACGTTTTCGTCGCCAAACGAGGACTTGGCCTCGGACTTGGCGGACGCCAACTGATCGTGGAACTCAGCGGCGGACTGCACAATTCGCATGCCCTTACCACCACCGCCGAGCACGGCCTTGATGAGTACGGGATACGTGATGCGCTCGGCCTCCTTGGCCAGGAAATCCGGATCCTGGTTCGATCCGTGGTACCCTGGCACGCACGGCACGCCGGCGCCTTCCATGATCTCTTTGGAGCGGTCTTTGGCGCCCATGGCCTCAATTGCCGCTTGTGGGGGGCCGACAAAGACCATACCTTCTTCTCGGACCCGCTTGGCGAACTGCGCGTTCTCCGAGAGGAACCCGTACCCGGGGTGGATCGAATCGCACCCGGCCGCCTTGGCGGCCGAAACAACCTTTTCAATGTCAATGTAGGCCGTTGGGGTCTCGCCGAGGGAGATGTTGACGGACCCACTTGTGGCAGACGGCAGCTTCTTGTCGGGCTCGGTGTAGATGGTGGTCGTCTTGATGCCCATGGTTTTGGCCGTGGAGGTGACCCTCTCCACAATCTCACCACGGTTGGCGATACATAGAGACTTGAGAGGTCCGGTGGAGTACTCCCGCGCCAGTCTTGGACGAAGATATCTTATCCTCTGCATTCTGTTGTTGTTTTTTACCAAGTTTTAAAGAAAATTGACGAGAATGCGGGACGATTATATCTAATCCACGCCAAACGAGGGGCCCTTCACAGTCTGGGGTATCCGTGCAGATGCCGTGGTCGGGGAAACTTCGGTGGTGGGGCTCTCGCGGCACGAGGCCGGGCCCCTGCCGATGCCCCGACTTCATATTACCAGCTGCGACTTCCGTTAACGGCCGCGATTTTACCGGTGACGGATACGACTTCACAAATGGACGACTTCACATTCCATAGCCGCGACTTGACCTTCAACAGAGGCGACTTCACTTTTTCATTGATGCGCCTTTAATCACTCAAGCATTGGTGGATGCACGTCACTTGCAACTCCAAGTTGGGGACCCCTATCATGGATACCCATATCGATTAGATACAGGAGTGGTGAGAAGGACTGTTGCGGGCCACAAACTCTCATTGTACTATACTCTAATTAGCATTCTTTTGCTACTTACAACTCGGTCAACCAAATGATAATGATATTAATCTAGGACAATGAGAACTCATTTCAGTGCCTAAATTTTCTATCGGTAATATCAATGCTTACACATTTCCAAAAGGAAGGCAGAACAAGTTGATCGTAGTACCTCTACTAAGGCAGTTTGACACAGTAGGTACAGTACAATAAAAATAGGTACACCACTGCATTGTGATAGATCTTGACGCACTTTGTCTACGACGTTGTTGGGATAGATGAGATGCCGCTTGCCTTCCCATATTAGCTTTAGCCGCCGTTTCCTGTAGTACCTATTCTTGTCGCAACAAAGGCAAAAGGGTTTTGTTACAGCCCCTCAGCGCAACACATCATCTCTGTTACGGGGAACTCCCAACCCCGTTACAACTTGTTACAGCTGTACATCACGTCTGACCAACGCAGACTCCTTCAATTGACATGGGGCCAGCCCCCAAGTCCCCGTATCTCGGCTACGCCGAGAAATTGGAGATATCTCCGCGGAGTGGAGCTCCAGGGGGGTTTCCCAGTCCCCCCCAAGTGCATTGGGGTCTTATTACCTATAGCTGAAGCTGCGTCTATAGGCAGTGGCGATGTCGGGGGTTGATCGCCGACGGCTGCAAGGGTTGTGTGCCCACGTGTACTGAGGTCACGCGTATGTTAGAGCACGATTAATATTTTTCTACGGGCGGCTGTCCAGGTCGTAGGCAGAAGCCATAGACGGACGCCAGAGGCCTATAGTTTCTTGATTCGAGGGCAATTGAGGTCTAGAAGGGTGAGTTTTCGAGTGGCAGATTGTTGCAGAGTGTGTTTCGGTGACCTTCGGCTGACCAAATTAGACAGAAAGGTATCCCAGATTCGTGTATAATGACTGAGCCTAGTTCACCCGGGGCACGGATCGGGTCGTCGCCACGGTCCCCAGCAGGCGACGAGAGCGGCGAGTACGCGGTGTCGTACGGAGCGCCGAGCGCTAACCCGGGGTCCAGCGATAGCATAGAGGAGATGTCCAGCAGCAGCGGGAGCAACAGCAATAAGCGGCCTTTCTCGAAGGTCGAGCTGTCGCCGCAGCCTTCAGGCGACGGGTGGCGTAGCGAGGTGCTCGAAGCTTCCAACGAGTCGTTGGGCAGCCTGGGCGCCTCCCAACAGTCGCTTTACTCGCAGCCACCCTCTGTGGCAGCATCCATCGGCGATATGCACAGTCTCAGCGATTCACCGTCAACAGAAGAGTCTTCCTCATACGACAAGATCTCGGTGAGCGAGGCGATGGAAGAGGACACAGAAGACGACTTCGCTGTGCTCGACGCTCTGACGATGGCACAGCGCAAGCAGCTCGTTCGCAGTGAGATGGACCGCCTGGCACGGTCGTTTGACGACGAGACGCTCTACTACATCGCGCCCGTGGCATGGCTCGACCGCTTCTTCAACAGCGACGATACTGACAAAGTCGGGCCCGTCAACACCGCGGGGCTCTTCGACGCCGAGGGACTGCTGAGCCAGCCGCATGCGGCGCTTACCAGTGCGGCGGGCCGGGCCATCGACCGCTGGTACGGCACACACCCGGAGCCCATTATGCGCCGGCTCATTGTGCCGCAGCCCGGGACATCGTATCAGGTCGAGGCGTACCGTCCGGAGGTTCACTTGCGCGTGCTGGATGGCGTCGAGTTTGGGCGCAGCCCGCTGAAAGTACTTACCCTCGAAGTGTCGCTGTCAGACTCGATCAACAGTATCATCGAGCAGGATATCATGAGCTTCGAGATCAAAGTCGACGTCAAGATCTGGCGCATCAAGGACCGCAAGGATGTCAATCTCGACGACTCAGTCGAGCTGTCGCGGGGCCAGTTCTTTGCCATGGAGATGGAAGAGCTTAAAGACTACAAAAAGAAGCTATACGAGCTGAACTTTGGGCGGCGCGAGTACATTGTTGTTGAATTCAAGGGCCGGCGGTGGCTCTCAGAGTCTGGTTCCAAGGCTGTGACGCAGCGGAAGGGCATCACCGGGCTGAGCAATCTCGGAAATACGTGTTATATGAACTCGGCGCTCCAGTGCTTGACCCACGTTGAGGAATTGGCCAGCTACTTCCTGAGTAAGTATCTTTCCAATCTTTCCAATTCTTGAGTGCCAGTTATTTGAACACCAATTATTTTGGAGTATCAATTAATTTGGAGCACCAATTATTTTGGAATACCAATTATTAAGGAATTTGGTTGAAATATTGATGACTAACGATGATAGGCGGAGAATACGAAAAGCACCTTAACCCTACAAATCCCATTGGGTGCGAAGGCAAAGTGGCCAAAGGATTCGCGTCCCTTGTGAACAAGCTCATTGGCAAGCCATCAAACCTGCCAATTGCCCCGCGGGACTTCAAAATGACCATTGGCCGCTTCAACAGCATCTTCCTCGGATACGGCCAGCAGGACAGCCAGGAGTTCCTGGCGTTCCTTCTAGACGGCCTCCACGAGGACGTTAATCGCATCGTTAAGAAGCCGGCCACCGAAAAGCCAGAACTGCCCGACGACAAGGTCAATGACCCCGAGGCGGTAGCACAGCTGGCTAGAGACGTGTGGGCCCTGCACAAGCTGCGGAACGATTCGGTCGTCCTCGATCTGTTTGCCGGCCTCTACAGGTCTACGCTGGTGTGCCCCGAGTGCCACAAGGTCAGCATCACGTTCGACCCGTACATGGACCTCACACTGCCGTTACCCGTAGACAATACGTGGATGCACGATATCGTAGTGGTGCCCGCAGATGGCCGTATCCAGGTCATCGAGGTGGGCATCGATAGACACGCGACGATCTTGCATCTCAAAGACTACGTCGCAGACAAGCTGGGGCTCAACGCCGACCGCCTTGTGTGCGCTGAGATCTGGTCCAATAAGTTCTTTACCGTCCACGAAGACCGCGGAATTGTCGCCGACAAGATCCACGAGAACGACGATGTTTTTATCTACGAATACGACCGAGACGTTACAGATAAAGTCATCGAAGGGAGCCCTATTAGCCGGGTGACTGCATCAGACGATGACCCGTTCTTGGTCCCAGTGTATAATCGCAAGCTCAATCCCGAGACGCGTGCTCCAAGCAGCCTGGCGGGCTTGCCTTTCTTCATCACGTTGACTAAGAACGAGGCGCGCGATAGGATCGTCGTCACGGAGAAGCTCAATCGGCGATTGGACTCGTTTATCGTTCCTCAAGAGCAAAAGGAGCGACCAATCGGCTACAATTTCTTGAAGCGGGCGGCCCACGAGGACCTGGTGAGCCATACTAGTTTCAACAAGGCGTCTATCTTCCCGCTGAGCGACCGTGATGACGGATCTCCTCATCAGATACCCGTGGCTAACCCAGACCAAGGGCATATGCAACAGGAGTTCGAGCCAGGAAGCAAGGTTGTTGTTTCTGCGACTTCCAACATTACTCCCATGACTGGCCAGGGTACGCCTACGAGTAATGCTAGCAATGGAAGCAACATGGATATCGAGATCACGGCTAGCAGGGACGAAAACCAGGACGATGTGCCTTCTGTTTCAATGGACAATCAGCCGCCGCCCCTGAATGTTGTTTCTGACGACGTGTCTGGTCTCTACAGCGGGCGGGAGTCGCCACTCGTGGGCTCCAGGTCTGCCGATGGCGACGTGGAGATGTACACTCACAGCAATATGTCTACTGCCTCCTCGTTTATGACTACGGGTGCCGTGGGCGACTTTATCTCGCTCGCCGAGAGCTCCAAGCCGGCGGACTTCACCATCAATATGGCAACTCCAAAGGATACGGGGTCGTTGTATGATTATGAGACTGAGGAAAAGCTATACGTCTACAAAGGAGAATCCATTGTGCTAGACTGGCCATCCACCGAAGCATACGAGTCTGTTCGCGGCAACTACAAAGAGCAGCGGTTCCACAACGAGGAGCTCGAGCATGAGAAACGCAAGATCGTGGAGCGGAAGCAGGAAGGCATCAAGCTCAATGACTGCCTGGATTTGTTTGCCAAGTCTGAGGTTTTGGGCCAGGACGACCTCTGGTACTGTAGCAAGTGCAAGGAGCTGCGCCAGGCGACCAAGACCATTGAGCTATGGACGGTGCCGGATATCTTCACGGTTCACCTCAAGCGGTTTTCCAGCTTCAGGTCGTTCCGGGATAAGATTGACGATGTAGTCGACTTCCCCATCGAGGGGCTGGACATGTCTGACCGCGTGGGCGACCGAGAGTTGGTCGAGAGCTTCAAAGTCCAGGAGAGCGGTCTCATCTACGACCTTTTTGCTGTGGACAACCACTTTGGCGGCCTTGGTGGTGGGCACTACACGGCATATGCCAAGAACTTTGTCGACGGCAAGTGGTACTACTTTGACGACTCGTCGGTGCGTGAAGCGGATCCTCGGGACTCCATCACTGGCGCTGCTTATCTGCTGTTCTACCGACGTCGGTCGTCTAAGCCGCTTGGCACGCCGGAGATCCAAGAGCTCGTCGTTAAGATGCGCGAGAATGGTTACAGCCCAATTGAGAAAGAGCATGGTGCCGAGTCACCGGCCCAGGGTTCGTCGTTCAGCGGTCGGGGGCGGGTCCTTGGGCCGGCCGCCGGGGCTGGAGGCAACCAGCTGCCGTGGCTGTCTGGGGCGGCCAACCCCAACTTCCGCAGCACCGCTGACACGGTTACTCCAGCCGACGACGACGATGATGATGACGACAACGACCTCGATAGCGCTGATTCTACTCGTGGAGATGCGGGCGACTACGAGGACCTAGATGACGACGACGACACGGATAGTAGGATTGACGTCGACGGCATTTAATACCTACACTGGCTCATGTCATATAACTGCATTGCATATTTAGTATAATAACTCCTTGTTATTCCAGCGATCCCTCTGCGGAGCTTCGGAAGAATTAACCCTTCACTGCTAGTAGTACTTAGAGGACCAGCCTCTCCCCCCGCTCCAAACGCTCCTGGGCTCCTAGGGGCGGAGATTTGAGCTGTAACAGGAAATTTGTTACCCATTGTTAGTGTCACAATAACTTTGTTACGTTGTAATCATCACCAAAGATACGGGAGCTGAGCGCGGAAAACGCTACCCCAGGCTCCCCTGAGGCTTTGCTATATGGAGAAGTGTATACTGTGCAGCTACTCTATTTCTCGGAGGTAGGGAATACCCTCGGCGGCGCCGTGTCTAGACACAGCGATAGCCGAAGCCTTAGAGGCAAAGGCGAGGGCCTCACCCAGTGGCTTGTTGCTGCCAATTAGCTGGCCCGCAATGGCGCCGAGGAAAGTGTCGCCAGCTCCAGTAGTGTCGACAATTCGCTCTGGCTTGCCCGCCGGCACGTGACCAGTCTCTTCACCATCCAGATAGACAGACCCGCTTCCGCCCAGGGTAATGACGATGCTGTTGCACCCCAGAGTTTTCTGGAGAGGCTTGAGAGCACTGAGTGCCTGCTCTGGGGAGTAGTCCTCGCTGCCAATTGGCGCTGCCTTGGAAAGCACCTGGGCTTCTGTGGAGTTCACCACGAGGTAATCCACGTTCTTGAACACGTCCAGCGGCGCGTCAGCGTACACCGGGGACGGATTGTACATGGTCTTGATGCCGGCCTTCTTGGCGAGCTCAAGGGACTTGTACACTACGGGAAGCGGGATCTCGTTTTGAAGGATCAGCAAGTCGGACCCTTTGAATGTGTCCAGGTTGAGCTCCTCGACCGTGTGGGTACCGTTGGCGCCGGGGTAGACCATAATGCAGTTCTCGCCCTTTGGATCAACGAAGATAGACGCGATACCGGTCCGCTCGGTCTTGGAGACCTTGACGCGGGAGGTGTCAATGCCCTCCTTGGTCATTGAGGCAAGCAGCTCGTTGCCAAAAGTGTCGTTGCCCACGGCCCCGATCATCTCGACCGAGACGGCCTGGCTCGAGAGGCGTCGCACGGCGAGCGCCTGGTTGGCGCCCTTTCCGCCATGGTGCGTCTCAAAGTTGGACGCGCCGATTGTTTCGCCCGGCTGGGGCATCCGCTCAGCGGAGGTGACGAGATCGTAGTTCAGCGAGCCGAAGATGGTGATTTTCATGTTTTTTTGCGATTCCTGGCGAGAGGAGGACGTCAGGTTCCCTTTGCCAGTGGAGGACGTCGAGCCGTCGGAACTGCCTGACCGCACTCCATGATGCGGAGAAACGTACATCATCCCACCCCTCCCATCGGACCACCAACGATGCCATACACTCTTCGACGGTACGCCGGTACTATGATATCTTGGGTACGAGCTATTGGGGAAAACCGTCGCTTTGTAACTGCACTTTGTGATTTTACGTTCAGTCACATTGAACAGAACTGGAATAATTCGTGGAATGCAGTGATGTATACTCTGTACGCTGTGTATGGATAGAGACGCTACTGACATGGTAAGACGGTATCTTACAGGTAGGAGTAAGCTGCGGGGTTGCCCCTCCCCAGCTAGACTAGATACGCTAGGGTAGGTGTGGCCGATTGCTGTACGTTACTACAGTCTTTCCAGTTCCACTATCCGGAGCTGTAACAAACTTTAATACTGTTGTTACGGGTGTTGGGAGTTTCCCGTTACAGATCGGTATTTGTTACGCTAATATCTTCCAGCTCCATGCCTGTCTCGAAATTGAAGTAGCACACTGAGGACCAGTCCCCCCAGACCCCCCCCCCCTTGGGCTCCGCTACGCGGAGTTCTTTGGTCCTCATCTACATTTCCTCCGCGAAGCGGAGCTACGGGGGGTCTGGGGGCTGGCCCCCCAATGACCCTCGATCTGTACTTCAAGTCGTTACGAGTACAGCGCAGTTGGGAGGTTCTCGTTACAGACATTGGTTACGCCTAAGACCCTGTAACAAAACGTGCATTGTGACTAGAGTTGGCACAGGGAATGGGGGGTTTAAAGACCCTTGGAATGTATGGGGAGTCAAGTATGGCAAATAATACTATAAGGAGGAATAGTTGGAGTTCGCAGTGTAATCGAAGAGCTAGCGCCCTTAAAGAGTCAAATCGAACAAAGGTGGAATAGCCGGAAAAGCCAAGGCAATTGGAGAAAAAGATTTATTCTATGTACAAGAAGAGTCCGAAATAAATTAGATCTGGCCCGAGGCAGAGGCTTGCTGGATTCGGCTGATGTAGCTTCGCGAGATGATGTTCCAAGCGTGCATGTACTTCTCCATGCACTTTCGAGTGCAATCCTGCTCGGCAGGGGAGATTGAGGTGCCTGGAACTGGGATGCACTTCTCAAAGCAGTTCTCAGTGATTTTCTACAAAAACTCGTTAATTCCCGTCTAGAAATACACCCGAAAAATTCGTGACTTACGTTGACGAGCTCGGTAGCGTTGGTGATGGCAAGCTCCTGGGCGATCTGATCCTGGATCTGCTTCTTCACGTCACCCGCCGAAGCGTGCGTAGTAGAAGTGCTCAAAGCCGGAGCACTGGCGTCCTTGCTGCTGCCAGAGCTGCCAAAGATAGAGGTGAATCCAGTCATTGCTATTTCTTGTTTGATGTGTATATCGGTTAGGAGGAGTTCAAAGTCTCTCGGGGGCCAAAGCAATAATTTTCAACTCCCAACCACCTCCGATCGGAGACAACATCAATTTTTCACGATCACCACCTTTTACCTATCTACATAGTAACGATGTCCGAACACCCATTATCGTTCCCTCCAGACGTGTTTGCTCGATTGGAGCCGGATATTTACCTGCAGAGACACTTGGCTCTGGGACTGCGGCCAGATGGGCTGCGCAAGTTTGATGAGTTCAGACCGACCGCGTACCAGCTGGGAACACTCAAAAGCGACAATGTGCTGGGGTCCTCTGTGGCCAAGGCTGGCGGCACGGTTGTGGTGTGCGGAGTGACCGCCTCAATTACAGAAACCCCAGGAGCTGGTGGAGTGTATCCAAATGTTGAAATTCTGCGTGGTAGCAGCAGAAACGCTCCTCCTACGGAAGAAGAGATGATCATGTCCCAGCGGGCGTACCAGATACTGGACGCTATTCCAGAGCTGAGAGATCAATTTAACTATGCAATTGAGGGCGTTGAAGACAAATGGATCGTGCTACATGTCCGAGTGCAGGTCCTGAGCAGGACAGGGCCATGTTTCGACTCCGTTTGGAACGGCATCATTGCAGCACTCAGAGATACTAACCGGCCAATTATCGAGATCGACCCGGATACCCTCAAAATTAAGTGCACAATTGACAAGGAGAACAAGTTTTTCAGTATTCCGCTCGAGCAGATCAGCAGTTCTTTCGGTGTGGCTGAGGTTAGCTCGCTTGACGGCAAGATGAACGGCAATGAGGAGGATGTTGATATGGATCACCCGGAGAAGGTGATTCTGGCTGACCTTGATGGAACCACCGAGGAGGCCTGTGTTACGAGCCGCGTCAACGTAGTAAGAAGCGGAGATATGCTGACGTCGGTTTCTATTTGCATCGCGGGCTCTACTGACATCGGGTCTACTGCGAGCCTATCGTTAAACCGGCAGGATATTCTGGCTATATTTGCGCGGGCCAAAGAGAACGTCTCTACGCAGTCCTCCCTAATGAACTGATGATCAACCCCCGAAACCATCGCCCACCTACCAGCCTGAATCTCCAAAAAAAGAATTCCCCCCACACTCCCACCTACCAGCATTTGGCCAACGGCTTTGACTAGCGTTCCATACGGGTGATGATACTCAGGGCACATACACGATGGCTCGCATGGCTCGCATTAGCCGGTGGTCAGAATCTCGTGCGGCTGCACCACCCGTGCCCCAACATGACGTTTTTGCCGCTCCAGGAGGCCTCAACAGGAAAAAAATTTCACAGTGAGACATGATTTTCATCAGTAACCCACCGATCTCGGGCTACCACTATAGTCTCTTCATATGCAACGGTCGACTGGATCACCGAAAGGAAAGTGGCCATGCTGGCCCCAAGCTCTGCGGCATTTGAGCAAGCTAAAGAGCAGAGAGCAAATAGAATAAAAAAAAAAGGTTATTGAATCGAGGAGCTGGGAGTACTATTGCTACGAAGCCCGGATGAGCTTTACCGGTTCCCAAAAAAAAAGTGAGACTTCATTATCTCATCAGATAAATCTGCCCCCCCCCCTTCAACTGCATGGATAGTACCGTACCACCGTAGCCTTGGAACGGTTGCCCAAGAAGCTGCAATAGCGCAGATATGACGGTCGTTTATGACAGCCAATTGGCATCGCTGGAATCCATCACCCCATCACCCCCAAAGGCAAGAAGCAGGATAGGTACGGGCCTGCATGAGCACAGGCAGTAGACGAGGCCAAGACACAGGTTTTCGGGGGGAGGCATAAATCGGAGATTTCGTTTGGGCCAGAAAAAAAATTCGCATATGAGATCCGGTGAGATAGGCTGAATTATATATGTATCAGTGAGATATATGTATAAATACGTATAAATGCGCTGGCCCTCTCCTGATTTCTCCAACTTTTTTTTCCATCCATACGTTGGTAAATTTTTTTCCATAAAATTTCCAGCCCTTTACTACCAGGAAATAAGTAAAAATGGAAGCCAAGAAGCCTGAGTCCACTGGCGGCTCCACCGTCGTCCAGCGAAAGACCACCACCACCACCACCACCACCACCACCCAGAGCGAGGGCAAGACCGCTGTGGATACCTTCGGTGACGTCTTTGAGGTGCCAAACTACACTATCAAGGAGATTCTCGACGCTATCCCTCCCCACTGCTACAAGCGATCGCTCGTCCGATCCTTTGGGTACGTGTTCCGAGACCTGTTCTTCATTGGCCTGTTTGGGTACATTGCCATTTCGTACATCCACCTTATTCCTTGGCTCTCTGTGCGATGCCTCGCCTGGTGTGCCTATGCCTTCGTGCAGGGCCTCTTTGGCACCGGTGCCTGGGTCCTGGCTCACGAGTGTGGCCACGGTGCCTTCTCTGACTACCGATCTGTCAACGACACTGTCGGCTGGGTCCTCCACTCTGCTCTGCTCGTGCCATACCACTCGTGGCGAATCTCCCACTCTAAGCACCACAAGGCGACCGGCCACCTCACGCGGGACATGGTTTTCGTGCCAAAGTCGCGAGAGACGTTCGACAAGGGCCGTGGCTTCACCGAGAACATTGAGGACGCTCCAATCGTTACGCTGTACCACCTCATTATGCAGCAGCTCTTTGGTTGGATTATGTACCTTGCCACCAACGTGACGGGCCAGAAGTACCCAGACCGGGCCAAGTGGGTCCAGAACCACTTCATCCCATGGTCGCCAATCTTTGACAAGAAGGACTTCTTCAACATTGTGCTTTCCGACGTCGGCATTGTGCTTACCCTGACCGCGCTCTACTACTCCGCCAAGACCTGGGGCCTTGCCACCGTCGCGCTCATGTACGTTGTGCCATACTTCTGGGTCAACCACTGGCTCGTCCACATCACGTACTTGCAGCACTCTGACCCTCGACTGCCCCACTACGAGGCCTCTGAGTGGAACTTTGCCCGGGGCGCCTCTGCCACCATTGACCGAGACTTTGGCTTTATTGGCAAGCACATCTTCCACGATATCATTGAGACTCACGTGCTCCACCACTTTGTGTCGCGAATTCCGTTCTACAACGGTCGTGAGGGTACTGAGGCCATCAAGAAGGTCATGGGCAAGCACTACGCCTACGACGGCTCCAACTTCGTTACGTCGCTCTACCGGGTCGCGAGAACCTGCCAGTTTATTGAAGGTGATAACGGTGTCAAGATGTACCGAAACACCAACAACATCGGCGTTCCTCCTGCTGCCCACTAGATTCTTTATAAACTAGCAGCGTAGTTTGTGTTTTTCTGTTTTAATGTTATACATTATTCTAAACTAAAGGCCTCCAAGACATCTCACCGCCAAAACGCTCCGCGAAGGCACCTCTATTAGCATTTTACCACGAAGTAATACAGTAGGTCTGTCGTTACATGTGCTCCTCAGAGAGAGCCTCCAATTGAAGCATGTTTTTAGCCTTGTCAAAGTCCATTCGGCCCTTGCTCAGATTCTCCTCCGACCCCAGGCCACAAATCTTGACGCATTCTTCTGGTGGAATCGTCTTTCGCCCGAGCTTGAACACGTACTTGCTGAGTGCCACGGCGGCCAGCGTTCGCTTAGAATCGTTGAACTCGAACCGCGACAGCACGAAAAGCCACTTGCTGTCCCACCCAAGTACTCGCGATCGGATGGTATACGGCTTGTAGGCCTTGATTTCCTTCTTGAAAATGGTCATCACCGACCCGAGCGGCGCAAACGGCCAGCTCTTCTTCTCCTTGCGGTAGTGGATGAAAAAGTCCTTGAAGAGGCCCATCAGCAAATCAGCTCGGGCCATGTCGAGGTCAGAAAAGTAAGTCGAGTTGGACTTGTGTCCGTTCATGTCCATCTCCATGAGTGGAGTGTGGGTGCGGTACTCGTTCGGCTTAAACAGCTCATCCTGCTTCGGCTTTATGCTCCGTCGAATGACAAAATGTCGAACCAAGTTCATGTAGAATCGAGCATGCCACATAAACGGCCATGATTTGTAATTGAGCAGCACCAGCAGAGCCACGAAGGCTTTCAGAGCAGTTCCGTACATCTTTCAGTATTCGCCGCTTCGATTAGATCTCGATACCGCAATTTGAACAACCGCAAAATACACAGAAGGAAGGTAAAAAAATATCCGAGGGTGTCCGGGTCTCTAATCTTTTAGGTTTATATTGTTCTGAGCAGCTCTGGCCAGCCGAGGCTCGTGAATATGATTGTAGAGCGTCCGTTCCCCTGACAATTTTTCCGCCGCATGCCGCGAATAACTCTCGCCGACTCTCCCAGCGCAGCTACAGATAACGTCCAGGGGTAGATCTCAGTTGAGATAACGCCTACTCCGGTACATCTTTATTCAATAATTAATAATAATGGTTTGCTACGGAAGTAGTGGGCAACATAAGTGCTCAAGTACATGAACTAAAAGGAGAATCAAATCTGATTAATAGATCTGCTTGGTTATATACAATGTAGCTTGCTAACCCGGTAATCAGGGTGATCAACTAGAGAGGGATCTAAGACAACTACCAAAAGGTATTAGCTGATCCTGAGTTTTGGGAACATATAATCTATGAAGAGGAGGAGTTGAACTAATTGAAGGTAGTTTAACAGATCCCGTTTCAGAGCCTGTTGAAAAGAAAGAGATTGCAACAATCGAAATGCAATGACGCTACCGTTATTGAATTCGATGCTGAAATGAACTTAGACGAAACAGTTATTTCAATTGAGAACAAATCCTCTCAACGACAAAGAGCGATGCCAATTAAGCATTGTCCGTTTTCAAAAGTTTCCAGGGAAGATTGCGGGTGCAACTAAAGATAAGGTTGTAGCGCCCAGGTTCTTTTGTCATTATGATGGTCAAGCATATTAGCAAGCTATATGGAATGCAAAAGTTACTAATTCGCAAACACCGGATTGCGGAACGAGATTCGTAGGCGTTGAATCGCATAGGCATCGCTACATATTATTGGCCATTACCATGCAGCTAGGGAGAAGCAATTCGTTCTACTTGGTAAAATTGAAAGAGCTCATTTTCCTTTAGGGCAATTTTATTTCAACTGGAACAACGAGCAGCAATGACAGAAATGAGCAATTATTTTAGTATGGAATAACAGTCGAAGGAAACAGTATACCAGGGAAGGAAATAGTCATGACAGTTTCTGCCCATTGGAAAGTACAAATGTGCTGCTGGCTGTTACGAAAACACTACATTTGGATCGATACCCCCTTTTGTAAATACCGGTAGCATATTTGAAACCAAATCCTCTCAAGACAGATAAGATAAGGAAACGCATTATTATAAAATTCCATTGGGCAATTCGAACTCCTTATCATACCTGGACCGTACTAGGGTGATTTTCTTGCAATTCATTGAGCAACGGTATTACAAACCTGTCAATAACGAGATAAAGCTACAAGTTATGTACCTTACTGGTATATGGCAATCCTCCTTAAGCAATATTTGTGCGACAGTTCATATGTGTTTGCCCTGCCGTCGCTTATGAAATTTTTTTCGATAGTTTTAAGCCCGAACGAACTTTCCAAAGCAACTCATATGAACAAGAGATACATAGTTAGAAGCTATACTAATGATAATAATGTGCTTGAGTAAAGTCCTTTGCTTAGGACAAGCGAAACCTACGTCTAGCGAGGCTTCTACATAAAGTATAACAAATGCCAAATGGGGACAGATGGTATAAGCTGTGAAATCGAGCTTAAATAAACTATGGGAGTTGAGTCATCGCGGTGGGATACAAACTTCCCTTTAAAAGTTTTAGCCAACACCTGTACAGTACTCTTGGCCGTAGGAGTACACGGGGCGATGTTTGGGATCTGCGATGCCCCTGCTGCAGCAGACACGCTGCGCGGCTGTCGTGTCTCAGATTTTCCACCTCATCGCGAGACGACCAGATCTCTTAGCACAGTGAAATATTGCGCATTTAAAAAAATGCGCCAAAAATGTATTAATGATAAGGTTGTTAGTATTGGCATGGTTAGACGTCATAGCCTGCTTTGCTACGGTAAAGAACGCTGCTATTAAGCTATTGTCTAAAAGTGTAACGGAAGACGCAGACAAAAAAACAAGGCTGTTGGAAAGAATGAAGCTTTGCTGCAAAGATACCTTAGCGGCAGTTATTCCCCTTAAGACAACATGAGCCGGAGTCGTATTTCGTTCAAAGCTATTCCCTGCGTAAAAGTAACCACTTTTGTGAAGTTGTCAACCGTAAAGTACCAGGATACATCGCGGTTAGAAACCACTTCTTGGGCTCTGGGCATGCCTCAACGCGATGTCTTAGCCCTCTAGTATCTTGGATGAACAGATTATAACACCACCTCGAGGATCTTGCAATGAAAAAAAATTGGCCCTAGGCAAAATGGTTGGAATATAAAAGGATTGCTTTCTTCAAAGTAGCACATACAGTTTGGTGCAGAAAACTCAATACTCCGCCATTGGTAGTGGAGAGCAACGGCGGCTATCCAGTAAAGTTCATCTTGCTGCACTTTCTCTGGTGAGAGCAACATATAGCCCACGCTGCGATAGTTGCAGTCTCAATATATAAAAGGGAGGAGAAGCATCCCTTTCAGCCCTCAATTTTTGATCTGCTTTTTGGCTTATTGATACTATCAATTTGAAATGACATCCCGATCTCCACCGAGAACTGGGTTCTATTCAGACCTCGAGTCCTCGAGCTCGTCGATTTTGGAAAAGACGATGCTGCCAGGGCCAGCCCTTCCTGCTAATGATGGGGTTGTCACCACCACTGTTGAAATGTCCAATGAAAATGCATCAGAGGAGAACATTGGCTCTCCTCCAGAAAAAAAAGAAAATGACAATGAATTAAAGAAAGAGTTTTCGGCTCAGCAGATGGCCATGATGGCCATTAGCGGCGCTTTGGGCATTGGCCTGCTCATTGGTTGCGGTAATTCGCTGGCCGCTGCGGGCCCATTGCCACTGGTTATTTGCTTCACCGCGGTTGGCGCCCTGGTGTACCTCATTATGTGCTCGGTTTGTGAAATTGCCACCTTTATTCCATCGAAAGAGGGCTTCACCGGTTATGCTTCACGATATGTTGACCCATGCCTTGGGTTTGCAGTCGGATGGGCGTACTTCATCAACTACATTTGCGTCACGCCCCATCAGATTACGTCGTCTGCCATGCTATTCCAATACTGGGTCGACCGAGAGACGCTGAATCCGGGCGTGTTTATTGCCATTATTTTCGCCATTGGCTTTGCCATTAATCTTTGCCTCACAGTGCGAATGTTTAGTATTTTCCAGTACTACCAGGCATCTCTGAAACTCGTGGTACTTCTTGCGCTCGTCATTGCACTCTTCGTTATTTCCTTGGGTGGTGGCCCTGATCACAAGCGGGTAGGGTTTGGCTACTACAATAACCCTGGCGCCATAAAAGAGTATGGCAAGTCTCTGCCCAATGGTGACTACTATCAGGCCGAGGGTGACTTGGGCCGGTTCATTTCGTTTGCATCTGTACTTATTACAGCGGTGTTTTCGTATTTGGGCGTGGAGCTGGTTGGTATCACGGTGGCAGAAGCCAAGAATCCACGAAAGACTATCCCCACCGCTGTCAGATTGACTGCTATTCGGTCGATTGGCTTCTATATCATTTGCATGATTGTCCTGGGCATGGCTTTGCCGTACAATGACCCGGAGCTTTTGCGGGCAGTGGCTGGCGAGAGCGGTGTTGGCGTGTCGTCATCGCCCTTTATCATTATTTTGCAGAATTCTGGCATTCGCGTACTGCCTCACATTGTCAATGGGCTCTTCATGTTTTTCATACTGGGCTCATCGGTTGCAGGATTCTATATTGGCTCTCGAACACTGTATGGTCTCGCACAGTCAGGTAAGGCGCCTGCCATTTTCATGAAGACGAACAAGCACGGCAATCCAGTGAACAGTCTCATTGCTGTAGCTGTGCTGTCATGCACCGCATTTTTGAACGCTTCGGCCAGCTCTGCTGTTGTGTTTAACCATTTCATGAACTTTTCGGCAATTCTTGGATTGCTGACGTGGATCACCATTCTCATTACCCATATCCAATTTAGGAAGGCCCTTGAAAAACAGAACAAGATGAATCAATTGACATGGAAGGCCCCTTGGCAACCCTACGCGTCGTATGTGTGTATTGGGGTCTGCATCGTGCTTGCTATTATCAAGAACTTTACAGTTTTTTTGGGCGGCTCGATTGATTGGCCCAATGTCATTACTGGATATGTGGCCATTCCGGTGTTTATTGTGCTTAATATTGGTTATAAGCTTTATACAGGACACGCTCGAATCGACCCGGAAAAGGCTGATTTGGTAGCGGGACGTTCGGAGTTGGATGACGAACAGAAGGCTTTTGAAGCAGCGGAGGCAGAAAAAGAGCCCGTTCCAAAATGGAAGAAAGTTCTTCATGGAGCTAAATCCATTCTGTTCTAAATTATTGGCATTTCTGATTTTTGGAACCGTGTTTTATCTTTTTTAAAAAAATACCCATTAGAATATCCATTCCTCGCATTGGCTTGGACTGCTAATTTGTAATATCATATACCAGGCATCTCTTCATAATAAATATCTTTTTTGTGTGCTTAAGGATAAGGATAGCACTGGTAGTGTGATGGCGGTCCGCAGCATCAACGCATATGGTATTACAGGTATCATGTACCGGTACAAGGTAGCTGAAATGGGGACACAGGTATTATTATCATAATGCACCAGTCACAAAAGCCAGTTGACATCAGCTCATCTCAGAGTATTATGTGGAAAGTTGTAATGATAGTAACGTATTATTATGAGTATAGGTAGATTCTGATAATATAAAAAAAATATATTACTGCCGATACGCCAATTCTGAATAACCGAACGTGTATTAAAAAATGCCAAAAGTAAATATTTACTCATATTCAATGTTGAGGACAATGCCATTAGCGTTGTCATCTCCCGATCGATACCAACCAACCGTGGAGTCTTCCTTACTGGCCGGGGCCAAGAGGACATTGACAGTCTTTCCTGGGCTGCAGTTGGCATCGGCTATGGCACTGAACTTTCCATTGTCATAGGTAGCCAGTAGTTTTGTGCTTGCGGGAGCGTTTGAGAAGGTCAGGTTATCGTCAATGGGCTTGACATCGCGGACTTCGTAAACATTGAACTTTCCTGCGCCAGCCTTGTGCGCTGGATACCGTCCATGGTCGTCCATGAAGTTGAGCTGGCAGGACTTGATAGCGCTATTACCCTCTGGCACAGCAAAGCTGGTGTATGCCAAGACGCGGTTGTTTCCCTGCTTCGAGGTTTCAATCGTCGCAGTGTCGGTCGACTTGACAGCCTTGCTGGGGCGGTTAGATTCGACAACAATCAACTTGCCGGCTCTTAGAGTCCGTTTCTTAGCATTGACAGACCGCTTTTTTATCGTCAGTCTCGGCAACTTGTCCTTTGGGGGTTCTCTCTCAGCCTCGACAGCGTGGACCTTTCGGTACACGTCGCCGTTGACTGTCATTACTTCTGGAGAGCGTTTGTTTTCTCGGGCGGCAACAGTTGGACGTGGCGGCTGTGGAGCAATAGGAGGGAGCGTAAGCAGAGGCCTTGGAGTAGCTCCTCCGTGGGTCGTGGGGTGAGTAGGAATCGGGCCCATTCCTGGGGTGAAAGTGGTAATTATGATTGGAGGAAGTGGTTGGAGAGTACCGCCAGTGTGAGTAGGTCGCAGCCAAGGCTCGGTCAAAGTCAATGTCACTGGGTCAAATGTGATCGAGACCTGACGCTTAGCATGACTGGGCTTTGGAGACACTTCGACAGCAGTATGCTTCTTCGCCGGTACATATGGAGTCACCTTGATGGAGTTGCCGCCAGCTCCATCCTGCCGTAGCTCGGACTCACTAGGAGCTCTGGCTGGGTCCGCGGGAAGTTTTGGAGGCCCCCCCGGGTGTCCCGGCCTTCCATCGGGCCTACCATCGGGTCTGTCCCCCGGTCTGTCGTCGGGCCTATCCCATGGTCTACCATCGGGTCCGTAACAGGGCTTTTCCCCCGGTCTGTCGCCGGGCCTATCGCATGGCCTGCCATCTGGTCTGTAACACGGCCTATTGTCGGGTCTGTCCCACGGTCTGTCGTCGGGCCTATCGCATGGCCTGTCGTCAGGTCTGTCACATGGTCCGTTAGGATCATTGGGTTGCAATCTGTCAGGTTCGGCGGCGGGATTAACAGGCTGCTCGTCTCGCTTCTTCTTTAATGGAGGAGCTGGCTGTGGAGGAGGAGGGCGATGGGGCTCGCCACTGTGGGCTGGCTGACCCGGGGCAATTCCGCCAGGTTCGTCTGGCCAAGGCGGAGTGACGCCTGGCAGCCGAGGCACTTGCATCACTCGCAGAGTAACCTTGGTACCTCCACCACTCGGGCAATGGAAAGCATCAAGGCTCTTCGGCCAGTAGAGCAGGTGTCCTTGTCGCTCCTCCTCTTGGTTACCGGGCACAAGGCTAGAGATGTGAGCAACTGGACAGGCAATAGCGTCGGAGCGCCCGTCAACGGTCAGCAAGTCATTGTGCACCATAAATGGAGCACCAGTGTGGTTTGTCACGACGAGTTCGTCATCCGGGGCAATATTGAGGTATTGGTTCCCTTCGATCGAGATAAGACGGTGATCTGGAGCCACGTTGAATAAGAGCGAGGGCCGCACGGGGCTAATACCAACAGCGCCATTCTCAAAGAGCGCCACGCGCCCGTTGTTGAGTGGCGAATTTTCAGACATCGTCTTGGCGACCAGGCGGTAAGGACCGTGGTAGTTGGGGTCGCCCTGCTGCGGCAAGGGCACCGCTGAGCTGTGTTTGAGCTGCAGCAGGGCTGCGAGTACGAACGGCGACCAGAGCATGATTGATTAGTGAATAGTCTATCAACTGGCCGTTTTTTTATACATGGTCGATTGAGGGGAAGCAGTAAGTTTGATTAGGCTTCATTATTGCCCTGTTCAACGGGTTACTGGTACTCGCTATACTCTGTCTTTTTTATTGAACTTAACCGGCCTAGCTCACAACTCAATTGTCTTCTCCGCACTTCATTGTACTGTAGTGTCATTAGCTGGACAATTTGCATATCTTCATTAATACTACTTGTAGTTGGTAATTGATCAAAGGAATAACAGTGGATACAGTCATAAGAGTATCATTGTGAATGGAGCATTACCGTGTAATTACAACAGAGTACAGTACAACATAGCACTAGCGTGTAAATACAGAGTACCACTGTCAACGGAGCATTAACGTACAATTACAACAGAGTACCTCTGTAAATGGAGCATTAACGTACAATTATAACAGAGTATTACCGTACAAGAAGAGTAGTCACGCACAATAGCCACGGGTGTTACCGCTACATGCAATCGAGTACATTGAAGCACAGATATTAACATACGACAGAGTATTGGCGTGCAATTATCATAGCTACCGGCATTACAGTATTAACGGACAATTACAACAGTAATATGCAACGGAACATTGCCGGACAATACAGTACTGGTAGGTATCAACGCCTCGTCTATTGAAAGGCCTGCACAGTACGTACTAAGCCTGCAAGTACGGTAGAGCCGAAATGAAAAAAATATGGGCACCGTGCAGCCATGACTAAGATCATCGTAAGCCGTTTATTACGGGCTCACATTTCGGTCCCCTACTACAGTGTACTGATAGTGTATCCACAGACCGAATTGATTAATTTATTAACGGCTTAGCTGTATTAAAACACGGGAGTCATACGTTTCGCAAATGGCCGGCGAGAGCGCCGGGAGAATCATGGAACGTCGGCATTTTGTGGCTCCGAGGATCACCCCATGGAGAACGGAGCGGGGGTCGATGGCGGGTGTGTGGGAGCGAGTCGGCCAAGGCGGCTAGAGCGATCCGAAGTCCGATGAATCACCTCTAAGTGACTCTCTTCTCCTGCCCAGTCTATGGCACTCTACACAGGCTTACAGCTGAGCAAGGGTTTTCCGGTGGAGAGCAGGCAACAGAGGTGGTACGTTAATGTATACAAGCGCCTTTAGTCGGTGTGCATGGCAGAAAAAAAGCGGGAACGCCCTCCGAGAGATACAGTCAGACTCTTATATATACATATTTGTCGCATAGCCGTCGTATTTTAGAGGCGATACCCCGTAAAGTTGCATAACCTATAACCGTACGAGCGTTATTCCCACGTTGCTTCATGTTAAGCTTGATCCGTTAAAGTTGGGCCATCCATATTATAACTTGATTCACGACACTAACCTTGGGCCATTCACGACCTAGTAAACATTTGATTCACGACTAGTTAAGCCTCGGTTACACCTTTCAACTGTTAAAATCGCACTATTTCGACCGTCAGACCTGAGCCGTTCAACTATTGGGGATATTTTAACTGGTAAACTTGGGCTTACCAGGATTGTAGAGTTATTGGTACATGGCAAGCGATAATCACTCAAGTCCGGAGCCCTCGTCGACAGCCTCGTCGCCGGCCGCCGGCTATAAAACGAAACACTCAGGCGTGACCCAGGCGATCAGGTCCAAGCTGGCATTCACCGACGAGTCCAAATGGAAGCGGTTTTCGGCTCGCCGACTCGAGCTTATCGACGGCCTAGCGCTGAGCTCGAAGAAGGCCTCGGAGCAGGACGAGCAGATCAGCAGGGTGGCCAATACCCTGCGCGAGGAGTACGGGTTCCCGGTGGAGACCCTGGGAGACTTCGACAAGCTGGTGAGGGCCGCCATCCAGTCGGTGCGGCGCAATCGCAAGCGTCAGCCCAAGGGCAAGAAGCATATCAAAGAGGAGCCTCCCGTCGAGGCGACTGCCAAGCGCCTGCGGTCAGACGTGGCGGAACCCGCCAATTACCAAAGCTATCCAGCTCCAGGCACAGTAGACAACGCTCCGGGCACAATAGACAACACTCCGGGTGCACTGAATTTCGCTCCAGCAAATATAGCAAATATCGCTGGTACAGGCGAGGAGACTCGGATGTCGATTCCGTCGCTGGTGACGCCGTCTCCACCTCCGCCTCCGCCAACGGCCAATGGCATCAATAGCGAGCGGCTGTTGCCACCCATGGCTAATCTCACCCTCAACGGCTTCCAGGAGAACCAATTGCTGCTGGCCGCCGAGCGATTGCTGTCGTTCATTGGCCCCAAAGCCACAGGCGGCGCGAGACCACCGGAGAGCGAAGCATCGCAGCCAAGCAGCCGGAACATGGCGTATCTTGGGGAATCCATCATCCACACTTCTGCGGCATACGCTGTCGAGCGACGATTTGTCGCCCACCACGACCGCATGGATCTCGTTCGCGAGGCCCTGTTGTCACCTGCATTGATGAATGCCATTCTACAGATGGCATCGGTGTCGACACTAGCATATCTAAAGCTCATCCTGGCGAACTGCAGCCGGCTGTACGGCTTTGATGCGACGATTACGTCGCTCTCTAACTTCTACTACGAATTGTTGAGTACTGACGCTAATGTCGACGTTACGAATCCGCTGGCCCTGGTGCCTATGGTTCCGGCCAAATTCCCGGGAATCAAGGACCTTCTCGCCAAGCCTCTTCCACCCAAGAGCTACGCCCCGGTCGTGTTACAAGCGACGGTTGTTCCGGTGACGCTGCAATTTATGACACGGTCGCTCAACTTTACGTACTCGCCGCATAACAACAACACGCCTCCTACGCTGGCCGAGCTCATCGAAAACTCCAAGAGCGCGTTCCAGCTGGGGGCCGACAAAACGGTACAGATCCGCAATGCCTCGACGGGCCACGCCTTGGAGACCGACGCCGAGATCGCAGACCTCTTCCTCCAGGGCGCGCCCGTCACTCTCGAAGTGGCCGTGTTCACTCAGCACCAGCTGCCCTCCCTATCTCAGCTCACGAGGGCCGCCTCCAAGTTCCAGCCGCTAACCTGATGCTCCCCCATCGCCCTGGAGCTCTTCTTGGGGGGCCAGCCCCCCAAACCCCCCGTGGCTCCGCTTCGCGGAGGCTTTTGGGCTGCCAATCACCCCTTCAAAGTTGTCTCCTTGGTATCTTGCGATTAAGAGGGATTGAACTCAGTGCAATCATCAAGTGGTGTGGGAGCTGAGCAGCTTTTTGACTGGCGGGAAATGAACACGGGTCTAACGATGGCTACGAGCTGCGAACTCACCACCCGGCCACGAGCTACGAACTAGATAACCAACTACGAAGCTCGGGCACGAACTACGAAAACTCGGTATGCATCTCCAGGTATTACGGTATATCGCCAATTGCCATGCCCCGTTGATATTGTGGAACACAGGCCATAACATTCACAGATTACGAGTAGCATCTCCAGGTACTACGGTATATGGCCAAATTCTACGGTACATTGCCACTTAGCGCTAATCGGTATTTATTACGACTCATTACGAATTATTCCGTACATCGCCAGTTACTATGGTATATCTCAAGTCAGAACGGTTCATCTCCAGTAACTGTGGAACATCGCCGATTATTACGGTATATCGCCAGCTACTACAGCATATCTCCAACTATTACACTGAAAACCAGTTGTTGCGGTAAATCGCCAGCTACTACGACATATCCCATTATGGTATGTCGCCAGTTAAAGCCCCAATTACCGGTATTATGGCATATCTCCAATCACCTGCATTACGTATGTCGCCAGTTACTACGATAGATCGCGGTTATAACGGTATATCGTCAGTTACTCCAGCGCCAGCATGTAACGAGGCCTATTTATTTTTTCCCCTTTGATGATATATGACAATACATTATGCTTCTATAGCCCCTCCAGATGCACGATTCCTCCATGGATCTCGATCGATCGGCGGAAGCAACCCACACACACCCCCTGCCACTTGGTCCCCTGCCTTCAACGCGGAATCCAGACCACGAAGAGGCAAAAAAAAAAAAACCGCTCACACCCGCATTCTATATAGAGAGCCCCATTACCACAAACCACAGGCCCACACTAAGATTATATTAATTTGGGGCTCTCTACTAGAGCGCTAGGCTACCGTGAGTAACAGTGCGTACCAGGTGCCTACAGATACAGCAAGATCTGGACCAGGAAGGATCTGGACCCGCCGCAGCGCCGACCGCCCTAAACATACACACACACCTCAACTCCCAAAACAGCGGCCAAACACCACCCAACCCAACCACCAACCCTACCCACCCCAGAAAGAAGAACCTCTCCAACACGGTCGACCCTAGGTGTATCAGCGTGATTGCTAGACGAACATGCCATGCCTGGACCGTACCTAGAACCAGAACTCCGGCAGGTAGAGGTAATAATGATGGCCGCGGGGCGCCCGATGATGATCACGAAGCAAGAGACACCCGAGGTGGAATCCTGGGACGACGACTTTGACTTCCCGGGCGAAGTGGCTGTGCCGCTGGGCCCACAATCACTACGACTACAACAGCACCTTGAGCGCCTGCGCTCCTTTGCGACGCTCGTCCAGGCGATTGAGCGCGAGGTTATGGACAGAGACCGCCCGCTGGCGGAAGCGCTCCCGTACCTTCAGCACCACGCGACGATCGAGACCGCCATGGACCTCATCGCCATCTCAAAACAGAACGACAGCGCTACGATCTTTACCCACAGCAACATTGGCCGCGCCTACCTCGAGCTGCGCCAGCGCTCCGTCAAGTACCCGAAGCTCGAGTTTCTGCGCCGCTCCCCCGACGACGACCAGGTGATGGTCGACATGGACTCAGTGCCTTTGCTGGAACGAAAGGCCTCCGAGATCCTCCTTGCTTTTAACGACCTTGATGAGTAGTTTATTATTATTATTCTTTATTTATTTACTAAATGGACCACCTATTAATCAGCCTCTCCGTCGCGTCGTCGTAGTGTGCCGCTTTGGGATAAATTATTTTTCGGTACCTGCGCATACCCTCAACGGCTTCGCCTCGCTCCCTTTTCGTCCGTGAAGCGGAGCCCCCAGGGGGGTTTGGGAGGACTGGTCCCCTCGATTAACTATACTAGTAAGTGTATTCGTAGTCAATTGTCTTTTCGAGGGCCAGCCCTCGAGCTCCCGTGGGCTCCGCTTCGCGGAGAGAGAGGGGGGGCGGGGTGAGGTGCGTCGTTCGATGCATTGACAAGGCTTCGAGAAAATGACAGAATTGGGAGTGATACATGAGCAGTTATGCATATTTTTTATGCTACTCGTCCTCCTCGTTCTCCGAGCTACTACTACTAGTGGACGTGTCGTCTTCCGAGGAGTCGCTTTCCTCGGCGTAGTCCTCGTCCTCTGAGGAGTCCTCTTCGCCATTGGGGCGTGCGGCGTCACCATTGTTTGAGCCGCGTGCGGCGGTATCGGGTTTGGAGTCGTGCGGCTCGGTGTCCTCCGCCTCGATGTTGGCCTTGTGCAGCTCGTTGGAGTACTCCTTGGTGAATTGCTTGGCACGCCGCGCCTCGGACATGCTGGCGTTACTCAGCTGGTTCTCTAGGATATACGTGTTAATTTCATCGTATTCGGCGTGGTCGATCATGGAAAACTCATATTCTGTGCCGCCCTTGGCCGGCGTCAGCTTGACTGTCATGTTGAACGTCAGCCGCGTGATCGAAGAGTACGACACGCTCTCAATATCGTCTAGCGAAACCAGTAGCACGGGCTTCTTGAACCCAAAAAAAAGGTGGTCCTGCAACAGAAACAGATGCCCTTCCTTGGACCCCCGGTACGCGGCAAACGTCGGACCCTTGCTGAACTCCACCGACAGGCCCATCTGCTCCCGCAGATACTCTACGACATACTCGTATAGTGGCAGGTCTTTGTTGGCGCCCAGAGCAGCCGCGTGAGCCGCAAATGATGCGGCGCTCGCATCGCCCAAGGTCGCCTGCACCGCCGGGTCTGCCCCCGAGGACCGCGTGTATATGATGAGGTTGAACTGCGGTCGCGGTCGGTCGGGCACCTGAAGGCATAGGCATAACGTGATGTCGGACGCCGCGAAGGAGTGGTCGGCCTCGGCGGTGGCAGGGTCTTTGGCCATTGCAATCGACGACCGGCTCAACACCCACGAAAACTTCCTGCGCTCGGGTGCAACGGTTGATATGCCATTTAGCACTACGCCGTCCGATTCGACTCGGCGTTTCTTGCGGGTACCCTCGTCGCCGGCGGCGACTCCACCAGCCGTAAGATAGTCATACAGCTTCTCCAGTACGCCAAGTGCAGCGCCATCGCGCGATGCCAGCGCGCCGATTTCCTCCTGCAACTCCTGTGGCAGTCTCGTCACAAAGGACATTGAGTATATAAGGGTTTTTGTCTTCTCTTCCTGCCTGTCGTCGCTTTGGTGATTTCTTCCCAACTCCTCCCAAGACTCCGACGCGCAGCGTCGCTACGGGGGTGAGGGGGACAGTGCCCCCATAAAAAATGGCAATTGACCCGCTGGGTGGTACTATTCTTGGGGGCCAGCCCCCCAAACCCCCCGTGGCTCCGCTCCGCGGAGTTTTGGGCTATAATTTATTACGAACTTAGCTGTCTTCGCAATGGCAGCTGGTATGGACTCTGTTATGTAGCGAGGGCTCAGTTGCGTCTTCTTGTGCTGATGTTTTATATGATAAGGTTGGTTAAAACGAAGTATTGGCTATACTAGTCTTAGTACCTCTCCGGAAGCACAATTGATTGAATAACCCTTCTATATGTTGTCAATTGATATGTGCTTATCCAGTAGCTATTTTAGCTGATACATGGTTTCCAGTCATCCCTCGTGACCTTGAAGGCTTTTCTTATAGCTAGTATCTGTTTTGCCCCAAGTTTAACGGTGTTGTGTTACCTACTGGTATGCAATATTTGTAGCGGAGCGAGCAGGCTTTCGTTGACATATAGAAGGTAACATTGTTTTTGCTATTTATCATAGTCTGTTGGTCAAAACACGTCTGGCTAACGATGACAATATGAGAAACCAAGACGAAGCGTGGCGGGTTAGATATATTGTTAGGAAAGAGAAAGCGATGGCTTAGAAGAAGATATTCATTCACGCTATGTGACTTCGATCACACTATTAGCACTATCAGAACTAGATAGTCAATAGAACCGACGAAACTACTTCTCGCACATTATTTATTTCTTTTGGATGTCCTCTTTCCTTTGGTTTGTTTAGTTATTCTTCTACCCGGTTTTATCTTACCCTTCACATCTCTGTTTTGACTCTTGTTCTTCCCATCCGCTTCCATGCTCTTTTTTGTACAACCTGTCTTCTATGTTCCTCAATTCCCTCATCTAGCCCTCCCACAAGTTCAATTGGTTCCTTCGTAATATGATCCAACTTGTGCCCATACTTCTCGTATAGCCATGAAACCCACGGCCAATCAACGAATTTTCTAAACCTGTAAGTTTTAAAAAACTCTACTTTCCACTTTAGTAAAGCAAATGGTATATTTTCTAGGACGGCAATTAATGTTACCTGACTGGAATCAAGTGCAGTAACCTCAAACAACCACACAATAACATGGAAATTCTGCCCTTTATTGACGACGATAAATGATTTCGGCCTAAGACTGAATGCCAGCGATACTCCACTATTATCAATTGCTTTTCCAGCCTCAATAACTTTCTCCATGATGTCGATCCTCCCTTGGATAGTCGCTCACCAATCGGGATAAAATTTCCATCGATCGATAAATCTGAGAACGACTAGAATTTCACGAGTCTTTAGTCCATAGCGTTCATAATACGATAGCACCATAACAAACGACCCATAGTGCCGTGGAATAACCTTGCCCTGCAGGTGCCCCAACTTTTTGTAGCTAGCAATTGAATGGAAGAAGGCACTTTTTGAACGCGAATCAGGGTAAAAATATTGTGTGAATATCGGTCAGACACATCTAACAGCACTTTATGATCAAAGAGGAGACCTATCTGGAGCGCTCTTGATAATAGCTTCGAAAAAGCGAAGGTTACTTCAGCGTACCTCAAAACGCAGTTCCATCGTCACTATTTATCTTCAGGCACAACTGATGGCCTCTCAGGCAGAAGTAAAAACGAATTTCTCCTTCCTCCAGGAAGCCGCAACAACTTTGCTACATCCTTGGGCTTCGTAATCCGATTATAAGGGTACAATTCAATGTCTTGAAACACGCGAATGTTTGGAAACCCCTTAGATAGGAGAGGCATCGAAAATAGTTCATGATCTTCAGCTCGGGTATGTACTGCGCTTAAATATTACTGTCGTAAATAGATCGTCCTCATTTAATAAGTACCGGGTAAGACATTTAAACTTGCAAGAGGCATATGGGCAAAATTAGGGGTACTTGTGTATTCAAATTTCAAACTACACCGTCCGTCAGTTTCTATAGCATAAGTAATACGTATTCTATGGTGCTGCGTGATCGGATTATAAGGGTATAGCTTAATGGTTGTAGGGTGCGAATGGAACTCTGTCAAAAGAGGCATCTTAATTGGTTGTCACGTTTAATTGAGAGAGCATACACTGTACAGGGTAGGACAGTAGTAGGGTCAATTGGAGATATAACAGTATACTCCGGCTCCCTGTTGTCCTCAGAGGCAAGCGTAACTCTTGATTTGTAATGGGTGTTACTAGTTGAAAATAAAAACAAGGATCTCCCCATCTGAAGCCGTGACCTGGCTCCGCGGAAGAGTCTAGAGAGATCTTATTCTGAGGGGGTCTGGGGCAGAGTCCCAGATGTAATATATGGCATACTCAACTTGGTATTTCTATAGTAGTACGGGTTGCCTAGCGAAGCTCTCTGGCGAGTTGTGCGGCGATAATTGACTACCCCAAGTAGCATAATACCTTCTCAGTACCAACCAAGAACTGAACATAATTCGAAAAGTCAATATTATATAGACAACTTCATTAATTGAGCAAACTGGCCCATCGGACTGTTGTAACATGTAAGTGTATCATACTGCTACTAAGAGAATTCAACGAAATACAGAAGGATCCAGCATTCAGCGGAGCTTGACGCTCAAACACAAATACGAATTGGGGCCGTTTGGCAATCTAATGAATCCACACTCCTGTATATCTCAGAGCCCCCCAGTATCAAGGATGGAGGAAGGGCCGGAGGGCGTGTCCGGCATGCCGCGCGCAACAACGCACTCTCGCCATTTTTCACTTCAAAGACCGCTCCAGACGAAAAGGTCCCCGAGGAATCACGATTGGAAAGAGACGATGGCCAGCTTAGACTTTTCGAGCGGGTCGATTGTGTCGGTCTACAGCGGTAGCAGCGGTTCGCTGGTGCCCACGCGGGTGCTGCCCGCGTCGAGGCTGGTGCCGGTGTCCAAGATATCCCGGTACGACACCGCGCTGGTCGCCGCCAATGACCACTTCATATGCTACCCGACAGCCAAATCTGGCGTGGTGAGGGTAATCTCACAGGAAGACGCTTCGCATCTGACGCTCGTATCGGGCGGACAGAAGATCCGCGACCTCGCCATCTCGGACGTCGGGCCGGCGACCTGGGTCTCCGTGCTGGTTGAGCTCGACGGCGACGAGCAGCGTATCCAGTCGTGGCGACTGAAGAACGGCGGACCGCTCAGCGACGCCCAGATTGAGGCCCAGACGGCCATCGCCGTCGAGAGCGGCCGCAGCGTCAGTCAGATCAGGTACGCCCAGGGTTCGACAGTGCTCGTGGCCGCCTTTGTCGGCGACGACGCGACGCCGAGCCTCGAGGCGTACGATGCGGCTCATGCGGCTCTGGTGGCTCATCAGGCATGCCTCGCCCGCGTTGCCGATGTGACGGTCACGTGGACTGCCCAGGCGCACCTAGCAGTAGCCATTGCGCTCCTGGAGGACGGGTCTGTCAACGTGTGGAACCTGCCAATTGAACAGAAGAAGTTCACCATGTACCGGCTCGATGCTCCGGTGATGACCCAGCCGCAGTCCGTTTCGATCGGAGGTCTTCTCATGTTCGACCGCAAGCTCGGCGTCCTGGATCCGACCAAGTTGAGCCAATTCAAGTGCGTCGTTGATTTCAAATCAACGCTGAAACCTCGCACGTACCGATTGCTGCATTTTGAGCGCAAGTATGCTATTGTTGTAGACACGGCCAACAGCCAGCTGGTGGTCGTTAAGATTGACCCCGTAGACAGCACTCTGCTGAGCATCGCCGCATTGAAGATGCCTAGTGGAGTCGAGATGCTTGATGTCGCCGTTACAAAGAACTTGGACGCTGTCGACAACAACGACGCCTTTGATGCGTACATCTTCCACTCCAAGGGCCTCTCGATTCTCCAGGTTACCCAGGAGGACCTTGCAGTTGACGGCTCTACGGTGTTACGCGCCGCCAGCAGCCGAGCCAACTCTCCAGCTATTCATCCAGCCAGCGCTCCAGGCGTTCGAGCCGAATCTCCAGGCATCCCAGCTAACGTTCCAAGCGCTCCAGCCAACGTTCCAAGCGCTCCAGCCAACGTTCCAAGCGCTCCCGCCAACGTTCTAAACGCCCCAGCTAGCCTTCCAAGCCCCCCAGCCAAGAAGAACAATAACCGAAAGAAACCAGTCCCGCGGAACTCCAGTAGCGAGGGGTCGCTTGACTACGACCGAATTGTCGAAATGGTTACCAAGAAGCTTCTCGAGTCGGGCCAGTTTGTCACGCGGAAACGGTTTGACGACCTGCGTAAGAAGTACGAAGAGCTGGCCAACAGAATTGAGACCCTGAGCACCGGGAGCGAGCAGGCTCTGTCCAAGACTGAGTCCCCACGAGCCCAGAAAGATGGCAAGTGGTCCATGGGAAGCACAATCTGGGGCCCCATTGGCGGCGCTGAACAGCACGGATCGCTGTATAGAGAGTCCACCGCCGCGGCCTCCGGGGCCCCAAGCGTAGGCGCCACAGCCTCTCCGTCGTCATTTGACGGTGATATGCTGCCGCTGGCCTCGAGTACTCTGTCTCCGAGTATAGCCGCCCGGAAGGAGGAGTCGCCTATACGCGGTCTGTGGAATGCTCCTCCGGTGCAGCAAGCTACGAGCGTAGGTTCGTCTCCAGGGGTGTCCATTGCTTCTGTCCAGAAAGCAAGTTCGCCAACTCCGTCCCCAGTCGCAGTGGCGCTGGCTCCAGCCGACGTGCCAGAGAGTAAAAAGCCGGTCGAGGCGCTGGTCAAGGAGCTGGTGGCTGCGGCCGGGACCGAGTCGTTCAACGTTCAAGGAGCCAAGATTTTCAAGGAGCTCGACGAGAACTACTCAGCCGAGGATATGGTGGCGACGAACCAGATATACGTCGTGCTATCGGCCATTGCGTGTGTATCGATGCTGTTCCGCGACCTAGCGACCCCGAAGCAGGAGGTGGATGCTCGCATCCGGTGGCTCGGAGACGCTATCACGGCGGTGAGCAAGCGGGATCTCGGTGCGGAGAAGGCGGTCGCTGACTCGACCTTCAAGAAGGTCAGCGAGGAGGCGAGCAAGTACCTGTTTGAAATCCCTACCGCTTATATGGCCATCTCGCCGCTCAAGATCAAAATCGACGAGATCATCAAGTCTTAATTCCTTTTTTACCGGGAGTTGAGATATATCTTGCCATGGAAGGCATTGGGCAGGGACGTCTTAGCAAGGCTCGCAAGGCAACCTCTACTGAGTACCAGTCCCCACCGTTGTAACAAACGTGAGAGTACTGTATGTTTGTACTACGCACTACGTACTGTGGCCCCCATCCATAGGACAATTGAATATACCAAAACATCCCTCCGATGCTCTCCGAGGCTCCACTTTGCCTTTTTTATTTTCCCTGGGTGTATTGTTTCTACTACGCTATGTACTATCTACCACATCCATAGGATAATCATAGGCAGTACAATCGAATTGAGGGGCCAGCCCCTCACACTCCCCGTGGCTCCGCTTCGCGGAGATCAATCTCGAAATTGGAAGTATTTCTACACTACAGTATGTACATCTATAGGACAATCATAGCATCACAGGACAATCGACTCTCTCGCTATTGAATGTGAGATTATAAATGACTATATTTCTATACTAGGTAACACTATGTGCCACATCAGTAGGACTTGAAAAGGACAATCATAGATGAATTGAGGGGCCGGCCCCTCAAATTCCTCGTGGCGAAGCTGCGTGTCGGTTTCCAAACAAGATATTATTTCTGCCTGTATATATCATCACCCTTGATTCTTGATTATCGTCACCAGTTGCCTGACCGGTTGCTCGATTCCTGATTATCGTCACCCGTGAACCGCGCCGCATTGTCGCAGTTAAATACAAGATTTCATTTCGCAGTTTTTCAACAGAGGCTTTCGAATTGGTCATAAATAAAAAAAGAGATAAACATAATAAAAAAGACTGAGTGAGGAAAATTGGCCAGACGGAAGCGGGAGGGGGCCACGGATTATTTTTTCACTGTTGGCTGTTTTTTTATTACTTGCCCGACTTTTTGCCCTTGCGTGGCGTGGCCTGGCGGTTGGACGACCCACCACCGTAGGCGTATTTTTGCTTCTTTTCGGCGGGCTTGAGGATCTGGAAGGAGCACAGTAGCGACTCATCAACGGACATCATGGCACCGGCGTTATCAAACTCGCCGCAGTAGTTTGGCGCGCTAAACAGCGTCACGAGCTGGCGCTTGGAGAAGAACTCGTAGCCATCCTCGACAACCTGGTGCGCTCTACAAATGAGGTCCATCTCGTGCTTCTGTAGGAACCGCGACACCACGTCGGGGCCAAACGTAAACGACACACCACGGTCGTTCTCGCTCCACCCCGTAATGTCCTTGTCCGGGTCGGACCACAACAGGTCGCACAGCAGGCCAATGTCCGGTATGTCAGTGGGTCGCATGACGCGCCGGATCTGGTCCATCGAGTTGAGGTCCGGCGACAGGCCGCCATGCATAGTGAAGATCTTCTCGTCTACAATGGCGGCTATGGGCAGGCAGTTAAAGCAGTCTGTGAAGGTCTTCCACAGCTTGATGTTGTAGCGCCGCTTGCACTCGTCGTAAAAGCCGTAGATCCGGTTGATCGACGCGCACTCGTGGTTGCCTCGCAATATGAAAAAGTTCTCCGGGTATTTGATCTTGTACGCCAGCAGCAGGCATATCGTTTCCAGGCTCTGCTTACCTCTATCTACGTAGTCGCCCAAAAACAGGTAGTTCGCCTCCGGCGGGAACCCGCCGTACTCAAACAGCCGCAGCAGGTCGTAGTACTGACCGTGAATATCGCCGCAAATCTGCCCTCATGTTAGTCTTTTACACTCATAATCTGGTCACTTTGAATGTCACCTGGTGATTCACTTGGTGATTTGTATGGTGATGTCACATGGTTGACGGATGGTTAATCCCGTCGTGCCACCGTGAATTCCAAATTATTTCAAAGCGACTAAAAAAAACGCGTCAACGTACCTTAATTGGAGCCTCGAGCTCAAGGAGAATGGGCTGCTGGATGAAAATCTCCCGCGCTTTGGTGCACAGATATCGAATCTCGTGCTCGTGGAGCTGGACTAGCTTCCCCGGCCGGGAGCCTCGTACCTCGAGCAGTCTATCCACAATCGAGTCGAGGTCGGGTTCCTGCTGGTCGGCCATGGTTATTTAACAAAAAAAAACTGCTACTAATACTTTTGTATTTTTTTTTTGTTTAGTTTAGTTTACCTTGACGTGGAAAAAAACCGGTCAGTTTTACGGAAAAAAAGGGTTTTTGTTGGAAAGTCGAGGGGGGAAGGAAAAAAAAAAAACGAAGTGCTGTCTTGCCGCGACGGCTAATTTTGAAAGGAAGAAATGGCGAGGGAAAAGAACGCGTAGGAGGGCGAGAACAAATATCGACACACACACACGAGAGAGGAGAGAGGAAAGGAAGGGAAGAAGCTGCTAGAGGCAAGGAGAAGAAAAAAAAAAAGGGGAGGCGAGGGCCGCGGAGCTGGGAGGAAAGCACCACCAAGCCCAACAACAACAAAAAGGCGCTACACGCTATTCATTAGACCTCGAGAGGGAGAGAGAGAGAGATAGGAAGGAATAGGGAGAGAGAGAAAGATAGAAAAAGGAGGGTCAGGTCAATTGGAAATAGTTAGAGGAGTTATACAGTCTGTTACAGGGCATATTTAATTGCAATTGGCATAGTAATAGACGAGAGTTTGCGATATATGTGGTCAGTGCATCATCGTACATCGTACAATTGTACCATGCAGTAGACCCATATGATTGGCGTATTTCAACAGCATACTGCTGCACAGTGTTTTATTCACTCTTTCGAGAAGTGCGCGTATAATGGAAGTAGTAGTCGAGACAGTTTTTTCGCGGAGAAACCGGGATCTTACTTTGTTAGTTGGGTCATGGTTACGTTGACTACATGACTACATTGGCTACCGGTATACGATATATTAACCAGGGGTATTTGAAGGAGCATACATAATCACTGGTGTACTGCGAATCATTATATTGAAGTATAGGGTATTACGATTGGACAAGTAAGGTATTGGATTAACGAAACAGTCGCCGAGTGGCGAGTCAGAATTAGCGACATTGGAGTGGTTCATGAATCGCAGAGTGGTGTGAGATGGCCCGGATGGAGGAGGTGATGAGCGCGGGTGGTGGTATATTTCCGAATCGGGGTGTAGATTGGGGGATGCGCGCTGGCGCAGCAGCAACGGTGGAACGCGTCCCCATACCCACCGTATCGAATGAGAGCTGGTCGTAGCTTATAGAAGGCTCGATTACCGTAGTTAGTTAGTCAATTGTAGTTCTTTGTACTTATTTTGTGTCAGTAGCTATTATGACAAGAGTTACCCAATTTCAGCATTATTATTGTAGCCAGATAAGTTTAGGTTACTGGTCATAATGTAGCTCTACTTGGGCGTACCGGTAGTACATTTTCGAATGGTTAATAGTATGGGTATTGGAAGCTGTTACATAGTAGAGGATATATAAATAATCTGTAATTATTTGAAAGTGACAGTAGTAGAGGATATAACCTGTTAATTGAGATTCACAGAGTAGAGAGGATTTACCTTCCGCCGTTTCCAGCATGAAATGCACGCCGCCAAGTGGTCCCTGCGGCGGAGGTAAGCTGAGGATAAACTGTAGTAGTAAAGGAAATAGTTAAAAATAGTAAAGGATATTGATATATTAGAGAACATACTAATTGGTTACAAGTAGTACGGATATATAAGAAGACATTTTCTAAACATACAGTAGAGGACATGATAGCGGACAGTATTGTAGGACAAGGTTGTATAAGATATACTGTAGCAGTATTGGACATAAGAGAGGACATAGTAGAGGATATAGTACATAGAGAACAAAGTAAGAACATAATAGAAGATGCAATCGTAGAAAACGTATATATAAGATATAAGTACGTGTAGCACACAACACAACATAGTACACATAGTACACGTAGTACAAGTACCGGTAGTACATGTAGTAAAATTGTCAGATCTCCGATCTGATCTGCAATCACATTTCTTCACGCATTGTATTACACATGGTGCAACTGCATGGAATCTCATCATATTTTCCATGGCAATTCAGTATCCTATGGTACTGGTAAAATTGTCATTAAGACAGTTGCTACGGTACTACGCCTAGGGGGGGGGTACCATAGCCCCCCATTATCTAATGTCGTGGTAACGGCCTTTGCGAAGGTACTATTCTATCTGGTATTACAGTATCTACACTCTATATATTCGCAATAAAACGCCCCCTTCACTCAGCTATGTACAACTATATCTTCACAGCCATGACCCAATAGAACTGTCAGGGTCTAAGTGCTGTGGGGTGAATGTGTAGTGATGTGCTGTCGCCTCCACCCCCTTAATTTTTTCCTCCCTCCACTGCCATATCACTAATAACCACCTTCACCAGGACAAATAACCAGGTCTTTTAACTCTCCATTTTGTCCTTGTTCTCTTCTATCTTTTCAGGTAGTCTGAGCAAGCACAGTAGTCAGGTAGTTATCCATTTCTATACTGGAGAAATACGAAGTAGGTTCGAATCAGACCCTGATCACCACCTACTATCCGGACACTCTACGAAATATCGCCAAATACCTGCCAGGCAGCAATATCCCGAAAAACGCTAAATAGCGGTCAGCAGAAGGACCCCTCAGGTTTTTTGTGGTATTTTTTGGCACCTTTTTTTGTGGCTATAGACACGCTTTACAAATCATAATGACCGCGAGGAGACGGCCACCCCTCTCAGAAACTGAGCCTCCAGTCCACATGGAGCGCCAGAACTCAATTGATCTGTCGGGCATGACGTTTGATTCGCCCCTCGTGAACAGAACCCGCCCCACTAGCGAGATTTTCCTCAACACACCGCACAAGAACAGCATCGACTACGGCCTTGGGCCCTCCTCTTCATCTATCGGAGGACTGGGCAGCAATACGGGGTTCCTGCCCCCTCAAACCGGCTCTGCTGCCAATAGCAACGCCCATTTCAGACAGAGCTTCAGCCATCCGCACCAGTTCTCGCACCAGTCGTCGAACTCAGTCCACCACCAGCACCAGCACCACCACTCATTCCACCAGCATAATCCTTCCACCCACTCGTTGTTTGGCGGCACCGGCAGCTCGTTTGTGCCGCCGTTTGCCACCGCCACGGGTGGTAACGACCAGATCGACCAGGCCGCCGAGCAATGGCTGGCCGACCTCCAGCTGTACCAGCAGACTCTGGAACAGATGGCCACAGTGTCGCTCGATAAGAACTTTAAAGATGAGCTCAGCGCCATTGAACAGTGGTTCCAGATGCTTTCGGTTGGCGAACAGACAGCGGCCCTCTATTCCTTGCTCCAGCAGACGACACCCATTCAAATTAGATTCTTTATGACCGTGCTGCAGCAGTTCGCTAATAAGGACCCTCTTTCTTCTGCATTGTCGCCCACGACTAGCGAATTCGCCCATGCTCCGGCGTCTCCACGCCAGTCCGAGCCAACAATTCCAACCTCTGAGCTCCCCTCAACGCTGCTAAAGCAGTACAATCAGCAGCAGCACCACCATCAGCAGCAGCCACCCGCTGTTCCAGCTCCTTCAAAGTCTCCCTTCATGTCTCCACCATCCAAAGAGTACGCGTACAACTCCTTCCTTGGCAACAACAATGCATCGGGCAACAGTTCAGCCGGCACTAACAACCAGTCCAAGTCGCCGTGGTCTGGCTCAGAGATTATTAACCGACCGCGAAGCGCCGCGCCTCCAGAAAACCAATTGCATCCTGGCGGTAGCAGCAGCCAAGTGGGCGGTGGACACCAGCGATACCGATCTGTGCACCTCACCGAGTCTAACCCGTCTTGGGCAAGCATGATGAACACTCCTACCAGCACTACTTTCAGCGGTGCCACTTCCAACTCCGCGAGCAAGGTCAACGCTGAAATCGCCAATGCCACTGCGATGAAACTAGCGGCACTTGGCACGGTCAATGGCCGCATTATGCTCGACGACGTAAAAAAGTACCGGCGTCGGGGCAGCTACATTTCGGACGAGGACCAGAAGATACTCGAGCGCGAGTTTGCCAACATGCAGCTTCAGGATGCCGCTGCTGCTGCTGCTGCCCAGACCACTGAGCGACCAATGACGCCGTCGTCGAAACAGGGCCTGCCCAAGAAGGACGTCAACTATACCGAGCCAGAGCTGCTCGAGGACATAGGAGGGTGGCTGCGGACTCTGCGATTGCATAAGTATACAGACAACCTCAAGGACTTGGACTGGAAGGAGATGGTGCAGCTGAGCGATGAGGATTTGCAGAAGCGGGGCGTTACGGCTCTTGGGGCGCGGCGAAAGATGCTCAAGGTATTTGAGCAGGTCAGGGAAACTCATCAATTTTGAATCCACAAATGCGTCAAAGTAAGTAGTCTTAATCTATGAGCCATTTACGAATTGGTTAGCTCAGCAAATGAATCATCGTGGATCCATTCAACCCAGTCAATTAAAATAGCAACAGTTCACTTTCTTAGCACGTATGTCCCCCAGTTGTACCACATTTGCACCGTGGTGATCCCCCGATGATCGAAACAGTTCTCCTACGAGATTAACGAATGTATGGGATTAACAATCCCTCGCTAGTGGACTTAACTCGCCGCTGGCATTTTGCGGGGATTGAACGCTTTGCGTAGTCCCGACTATGTTTTAGTACGTGCTGTGACAGCAACAGCGTAACCGAGTGCTCGCAAGAGCTGTTACCATTCTCTACCTCTGTTGAGAGGAATGTAATCAACTTTATAACACCGACATCATCAAATACATGTATCGAGGATGAAGCGTAAAGCAAACACTTCAATTACCAGTCTACAGTGATTCATTGCCAACAACTCAAGGCAATCAAATGAGAAAGCCATAACTCTCAATATGAACCTTCATATTGGATTTCTCATTTATAGCCAATCGGTAATCCATTCAATCGATCAGATCAATCACAGTGAGTTCATGAACCAATTGAGGCCTTCAAAGGCCCACTGTCAATTGCGAATCTATCAAATATCTCGAGAAAAAAAATCATAATATACATTAATAAAACGTCTATTCTGCCAACTTTGCTCTCCAAGTTTGGGCGTTGTCATTAATAATGCCAGTCGTAAACTGCAGCTCCGGAAACACGGCCGACAGGGCCTCAAACAGCGGCGTCGCATATGTCTCTATAAAGAACAGTTGGCCCTTGGCCAGCATCTTGACCTCCTGCTCCTTGGACATCGGCTGCTTTTCGTGCTGTTGCGGTTGTGGTGGTGGTGGCGGTGCGCTCTTGTTGGCTGCCTTGAGGCCAAACTCCACCTCGAGGGTGGCCACCTCGGTGAACTCCTGCGCCAGCACCTGGCCCCACTTGGTCGAAATATCCAGGTGCCGCGCCACGTTGGAGATGTCGGCCGACTTGATAAGAATACAGCTCAGCAGCGTCTTGTCGGCCAGCACCTCCTGTCGCGGTCGCGCCTTGAGCCGGCACATGTAGTCAAAATGTACCGCCATATCGGTCGCCAGTACCGAGTCTATAATCATGTTGCACGTGGGTTTGAGGTTGGCGATATTGGGCCAGTGTTGCCGCAAAATCTGCGTGAACGCCGCCGAATGGAACGACTCCAGCACGCTACGGTCATTGTATATCTGCGCAATTGGCGCGTGGCACGACACGAGGAACGCATTCGTAACGCCCGGGTGGCCCACATCATGGCCAATGGCCACAATCAGCAGCGTCAGCGCCTCGAGCCGCGAGAAAATGTCGTTACTGCGGGCAAAAGTCCCGACTTTGGGCAGCGCGCCAATGGCAATTAAAAAGTAGAAAGTCGCCTGTAGCACGTCAATGGCATGGCGGAAATTGTGGTACGGGTTACTAGCGTGGTACGAGTCGCGCAACACCATGACGAGCGTAATCAGTGCCTCCTCCGACAAAACATACTCATCGGTGATTTCATTGTCGTCCTCATTGGCGTCGTTGTCGTTCTCAGAAAGAGCCTCGGCCGAGAACATGCTAAACGCATGCTGGAACATGACAACGGCGGCCAACACGAGCTCGTCCGACGACAAGTCGTGGGCATAGAAGTCCCAGTCGCCAATGATGCCGCGAACGCGTTCAATCTGCTCTGCCTTGTACAAGTCGCTCAGACGGTAAGAATTGAACTGAAGCGCGCTGTTACTCATAAAGAACCGGCTCATGGGGTTGATTCGCACCGATTCGGAGCACATGCCCAGCGTCGAGCGCACCTCCATCGACCGCGATTGCAAAAGCCCTTGTAATTGGCGCGTTTTAGCCGTGGTGCGCTGTAAATCGCTCCTGGACAAAGTTCGCAGCGCCGTATCGGCGCCATACTGGTTGTAGAGCGGCCACTGTGTCTGGCGGTCCGAGAGAACCACGACCACGGGTGTGTGGGCGAATTGCGACCCCAGGTAGCGCAGAATCTGCGTCGCCGCGTCCTCGTTGGTATTAGTACAGGCGTTAGTAGTCGAATTGTTAATTGTCAGGTCGTTAGTGTCGTTATTATCATCATCGTCATCATCGTCATCATCATCATCATCGTTAGTCGTCTCTTTTACGGTCACTGCTGCCTTCGAAGCGTCCGGGCTCACAAACACAACGAGTGGCGAGCACGGCTTCTTGGTGTCGCCGCACTGGTCGTGAAGCGAGGAGCACGTGAACAGGTGCTCAGCGAGTGCGCCAAATGTCGCGTATGTGCACACCTCGTCAAAGTAGTCGAGCATGAGACGCACATTGCGCACGACCCCTGGGGACCGTTCGGCTGAGTACGCAATCGAAGACGAGTACTTCGCGCCGTTGTTCTGTATTTCCGAGTCCCAGTAGAGGGCCTGCGGATGTCGCATTCTTTCCTTTTGAGATTTCGTCTTTTCAAAGCAAATTTTTTTTCGTCTTTTGGCCAACTTATTGTCGTCCGGATCCTTCAAATAAATTAAAAAAAATAAAAAAAAATATAAAAAACTCCAAACGGGAAAATGAATGGTTCGTGGGTAAAACGGAGGCCTGTGCTTTTTTGCCTGCTTCGTATTCTTCTCGAATCGTCTGGCACTGGACGGTGGTTGGGAATGGGAAAGGGAAAAGAGAGAGGGAAAGAGGGAAAACTGGCTTTTGTTGACTGTCGTGTCCAGGGTGGTGGTGGTGGCCCACCTTTCTCTCACCTCGTTAGACGCCGGCGCGCTTAATGCCCTCCACTGAGACGAGAGAGATGAGTTAAGTTAACCCACCGCCCATATGGGGACCAACGTGGACTTAATTAATCTTACCCGGCGCTGCGCCCGACGTCGGAGGGGGCGGGGGTGGACAAAGGGCGCGTGCCTCGCCCCCCCCTCTCCTCATCCCGCAAATGCCGATGCGCCGATGACGGTGCAGATCACAACGGTCTTAATTCGACGAACAGTGCGCTGCCGATGGGGTTCACCAAACGGGTGGTCTGTGTTCGGAGCTGGTTTGCCGGAGGGGCTGTCTATCCTTCTCGGGAGATCATAAACACCGATGGTGTATGAATATAGAAAGTAATCAATTGGATCTCGAAAATTGTGGGTTACCGCTGAGGAGAAGCTTGTTTTAACTTGCATCCGTCAGGTATTACGGTTTCAGTTTATGTGTCACACCCAACCGGTGCAGCCTCTCGCTATTACCGTACATGAACTACGGTACCTGTGGATCCGGGTATTGGTGAGATACAACAGCCACATACCGTAGGGCTATACATGACCAAGGCTTCTGTACGCACAGTGCGTAGTTCAAAAGGGCTGTGCGCGGGTAAATGGGTCGGGTACACGGCCCATTGTGCGGTATATTGAACAATGCTGTGCTGCATAATGGGGCGCTGATTCATTACCCTGGTAATCTATGCTGATAAGCCAGCCAATAAAACGCACCAGACAGGGAGAACCGTTTTACGTACGTAAACAATGTACATATTCGATGTAATAATGGAGACGTTTTGCGTAGGATGCAGACATGCAGAGTGTGGCTTATTCCCTTCCCCCGCTCCACGCACATACTGGTGGCCTTAGTGGGTCCAGCCTCTAAAGGTAGTGCGTCTCAACAACGCCGACTCTTCAGCTTTGCTCGTTCCAAAGCATCTAACATGATTATAGGAATTCAACATTTGTGGGCTAAAACAGATGAGCCACAGACTAAGTGTGTAACCTCATAGTGGCAGATGCATGAGTGATAATCGTTCATAGAACAACCAAGCCTCAAATCGCACCCCCCACAAACGCATGGAACAACATGTCACCTTTACCGTGTGAACTCAACGTCCCGGTTCTATCCGGAGTCCGTTTGCTTCTTCGACGCACAGCAAAACTGAGTCTGTGCCTTGCATGTCCTCGGCGCAGCCGAGCCTTAGTCCTTCCATGAACTGCTGCCTCAACTTCAGCCCCCAACCCCCCATAGCTTCGCAGAGATCCATTGATGGGCTACAATACCTCCGCGAAGCGGAGCCCCAAGGGGGGTTTGGGGGGACTGGTCCCCCCAAGAACATTCCGCTGCTTCAATTAGGGTCCAGTTCGCAGCCGCAGCGAAGTCGCCGCGCGCGCTCGCGCCGACAACCCGACTTCATACTGCATAATCTGGGGAAAAGTGACCTAACACTACTGTGTAATGATATATTAAACTAGTAGTACTGTATAATTAACAAGGCTAGTACTGGACCTTGATGTTCCCCTGGTCTCGACTGCCAATAAGATGGCCACCCTGGACCTCGCCGTCGAGTAGGATCTTGCGGATGACCTCGTCCTCGTTCTTGGTGCCAAACTCGTTTAGCAGTGCGCCGTTGGGTGCCTGGTCGTAGACGCCCTGCGAGCCGTGTCTATGTGTAACAAAAACCTTGTAGAGGTCCACCACCTCGACCATTGGCACCGACGTATCCTTCTTGTACCGGTTCAGGGCATCCTTCGACTGGGCCCACACAATAAAGTCCTCGTTGTCTCCCTTCCAGAACACTCGTACAGATTTCTCAGAGGTCGCCATGTTGAAAAAATTGACTTGGTTGTGGTTTAATTGGTTATAATTCCCGTTGGTAAAGATATTCCATGCGCTGGGACGGGGGAGGGCCTTTATAGTGGTGGGGCCATTGTCTCCACCGACTCCTTTATTCGTTGGGTCACGCCTATAGGGTTCTCCCCCCGGTGTCTGACTAAGGCTTGCTCATACATCGTCACATCATTAATACACACAGTTCTACCATTACACTAGATATGTAGCAATACATTGGTTTGTTAGACGTAGTTGGCCATCCAGTCGGGACGGAAGTCGGACTCGAGGAAGCGCAGCATGTAGTCGTCGATATGCCCAATGTCGTCATCCTCCTCTTCTTCCTCCGACTCCGGCTGTGGCGTCTCGTGCTGCGGCGTGCCTTGCTGTGGCGTTTCTTGCTGTGGCGTTCGCGGTGTAGCGCTCGCGGTTGCCGGATCCGGCGTCGTCGACGCACCAGGCGTGTGGCGCCCCATGAACTCCTCCGTGTCGAGGTTGACCTCCTTCATGGCGACGCGGGCCGCCGCCACGTCGTCCTGGTCTTCGGCCTGGGCAAGCACCCTTTCGAGTCGCTTGGCGCCGCCGCCAACCCCGCCAAGCAGCGGGCGGTCGTCGCTGATCCCTTCAATGTCACCCAGCACGTCCTTGACGCTCATCTTGTTCAAGTAGTCCGTAGTAAAGTCACCCTCCTGGATCACAACATTGTCGAGCACCCGCTTCTGCGTCGCCTTGCGCAGAATGTTCGACTCAATCGTGTACTCGGACACAAACCGGTAGATGTGCACGTCTCGCGTTTGGCCAATTCGGTGACACCGGTCCTGGCATTGCCGGTCCATGGCCGGGTTCCAGTCATTGTCGTAGAATATAACCGTGTCGGCGCCAGTCAGGTTGATACCTAGACCGCCAGACCGCGTAGACAGAATAAATACAGGAATCCGCGCGTCAGTGTTGAACCGCTCGGTCAACACCTGCCGCTGCTCCACTCGCGTAGCTCCGTCCAGCCGCAGGTACCGGTACCCGTGGATGTTAAGGAACGTCTCGAGAATGTCAAGCACCTTGGTCATTTGCGTGAAAATGAGCGCCCGGTGGCCATTGTCTGTGAGCTCTCGCAGCAACAGTGCCAGCCTCTGCAGCTTGCCGCAGTCAAACTGCACCAGCCGCTTGTCCGGGAACGCAATGCTCATCTTCATCTGCGCCAGGTGGTAGGTCGGGTCCTTGCGAAGCGCCATCTGCGTTTCTTCGGGAGCCTCTTCCATGATGCGCTCAATGCCGCTCGTCTGCTTCATGTCAAGCGTCACGATCTTGGGCGTGACAAACGCGTACTTCTCAACGATGTGGGCCATCTTCTCGCTTCGCCGCGTGTACGACACCCTGAGCTCCTTCAGGGCGTCAAATGTCTCCCACGCCTCGCGCTTCGGCGGCCGGATCTTCACGAGATCAACAACGTTACTCCCGTAGATGGGCCGCTGCCGCGTCTGCATCGACGTTCGGAACGCCAGGTGCTTGAGACGGCTCTCGGTAACAACACGGTCGCAATAGTCCATGTACTTGTTGTGCTCTTCCATAGAGCTGAAGTTGGGCAGCACGCGATCCGCCTTGCTGAGCTCTTCCAATTGTTTCATGAAAATGCCATACGCCGTCAGCTGGACGCGCGACGCAATATTGTGCGTTGAAAAATGCTCGTTGGCCGTCGGAAGCAGGCCCATGACGTTCAGGTCAACCACTTCATCAACCCGGTCGAGCAGCCGCCGTCGCACTAGAACGTCAGTCGGCTCAAACCGTCCCGGGACACTCGCCGTCTGTGCAAAAGACGTCACAATTGGCCGCACTTCAAACAGGTCCGGGTGATTGCATACTTTTCGCAGCTGCATAAGACAATTGATAATGCTGAGGTAGTTGCCGCTGGCAAGCGTCTCTCGAGTCTGGGCGCGCGCCATGAAATCATCGTAGAGGTATCGCTGTCGCTTGCTGAGCCGGCAGTACACAATATGCTCATACTTGGCCGGCATCTGCTTTTCGACGTCGATCTTGAGCCGACGCAACAGGTAGGGACGCAGGATCTGGTGCAGCTTGGACACCGTCTGGCGAGCTTCGTCGGAATTCTCGCCGTCAGTCACGCCTGTACCTTCTTCAACCATTTTGTCAACGGGCCGCGCAAACCAATCTTGAAAATCCTTGAGATTGGCAAACCCTTCGGGCATCATGGCGTTGCCCTTAGAGGAAGGCATCAGGAAGTATAGGAGAGACCAAAGCTCCATGAGGTTGTTCTGCAAGGGTGTACCGGTGAGAAGCAGCCGTCTCTCAGAATTGAAGTTCAGCAGGGCCTGCCATCGCTGCGACTGGAAGTTCTTAATATTGTGAGCCTCGTCGAGGATCATGTAGTGCCACTTCTTTCGCCGGAACGCTGGCTGGTCTTGTAGCACTAGCTGGTAGGATGTAATGCACACATGCCACATATCTTCCTTATTCCAGCCCTTTCGCTTCTCCTTTCGCTGCTGAGGGTTGCCGTAGTACGTTAAGACTTTGAACCCGGGAGCAAAGCGCTTAAACTCCATCTCCCAGTTAAGCATGACGGACGTGGGGACGACGATTAGATGCGGACCCCATACATGTTTTTCGCATGCCAGGTAACTCAACAAGGCAATAGTCTGAATAGTCTTGCCCAGACCCATTTCGTCGGCGAGGATACCGTTTGTGTGACTATTATACAGCCCTGCGAGCCAGTCAAGACCATCGTGTTGGTACTCTCGCAGGGTTCCTTTTAGCAGGAATGGAGATGGGATGTGAGAAACCTCCTTCGACTCGGCGGTGCCATTCTCGAGCTTATCTTCGACATCGCTGCCGTCCTCTTCAGCGGCGGATACCTCTTCAGCGGCGGAAACAAATCCTTCGTCCTCTTCCTCGCCGTCCGCCACTGGTTTCCCAAACAGCGATGCGAGGCCTCCCTCGGCTTCTTCTTCCTGTTCTTCATCGCTTGCTTCACTCAATTCGCTCTCAGATTCTTCCTCACTATCCAATGGGATATCCTCATCTGACGACCCTAGCTCATCGTCCGAATCCTGCTTAATGGTGCTAATGTCGATGTTATTGATAAAGCGGTTTGAATCAGTACCATTAGTCATGACGCTGTCTTCATATTCCTCTTTAACATTGTCCTCAACCTCACTTTCTGCCTTGCTCTTACCTTCCTCGTCCTCTTCCTCTTCCTCTTCATCCTCCTCTTGTTCACTTGCTGCCTTGCTCTCGTCAGCGAGCTCACTTTTATCTACATCGCTCTCTGCTTCGCTCTTTTCGTCCGCGTCAAGGTCCATGTTTTCCAGCGCGGCGTACTTCTCCCGCAGTTGTTCAAGTGAAAGCTTAGAATCGTCGTCTCCGACACCAGTAGTGCCATTGACTTCATCTTCTTCATCTTCGTCGCCAGAGGAAGACATTTCTTCAGAATCAAGCCCCTCGGAGGAAATATCACTATCAAGTTCCTCTGCAGACTGGTCTACGTCAGATTCGATTTCGCTCTCAGGCTCTGCGGTAGCGGAATCGCCGCCTACACGCCGTTCCAGCAGCTTGGCAGTATTCTCTAGCATTTTATCCAGTTGCTTCTTGCCATGCTCTCTTCGCTGTTCCTCGAGCTCTCGGGCCCTCCGCTGCGCCACGACTTTAGCCACAAGCTCCCACTTTTGCAGCACCATCTTAGCCGTTACTTCGGCAAGCGATGGGGCCTTCTTTTTCTTAGCCTTGGCAGCAGCCTTGTGCTCATCCTTTTGTTCCAAACGCCTCTTTCGCTCATCAATAACCCGTTTGGCGAGCTTCTTTGCCTGGGCAACATGGCTCCGCCGCTCGGCTCGCATGAGATCGGAGAAATGGATAGCTTGTCTAACCAAGTTCATCTGGAACGAACTATTTATTCCAGGAACTGGATCCACGAACTTTTTGGAAATGTCCTCTTTGGCATCAAAGAAGAGACCATTTTCTCGTCGTGCCTTGTCAATGCGTCGTCGCAGGTCTACCTGCGAATCGACGTACTCCTCACGCTGATCCAGACTGACATCGTCATCTAACGACACAAAAGACGTCAAATATTGTTCCAGAGATCCGAATTGCTTGTTCGAAAGCTGGCTGGGGTGCAGAATAACGCTACTTCGGTCGAGATCAGGGCTATCCCAGTCAATTTCCTCTTCCACCCATTCTTCCTCCTCTTCCTCCGGCTCCTTTTTTACAACAGACCTACGTGATTTTTTCGACTTTGAAGAAGAAGAAGAAAAAGGTCTCGGTTTCGGTGCTTCCTTCTTTGGCGGTGGAGCAGCCTTCACGGGTGTGCTTGCAGCCTCCTCTTGCACTAGCTTGATCTTGTGGCGCATAGCCCGAGCCAAGCGCTTGCCAGAAGCACCCGTATCTGCAAGCTTATTCCATAGATCGAACTTTTGTCGGTAATTTTCAAAAACCTGCGTCTGATCTTTCTTCGCTGCCTCGGGATCAAAGCTCACGAGCGACACGTATTGCTCGAGATGGAAGAGCAACCGCACCTTGTCATCGTGGCGGTCCAAAATTTCGGCGATCCGGTGCTCAGTTGCATCTTCGGATCCAGAACTTCGCAAGGGTTTCCTCGGTAGTGCGTCCTCTTCGTCTTCATGCGTCAAACGCGATGATCTTCGTCGCGTATCTACCTTACGCCTTTTCGCTTCTATAACGCGGTTCTGTTAGTTAAATTATCACCAAATGTAAGCAAAATGAAGTTCCTAATACATACCAGGTGCCTCTCCCAGCTCGATTTCGTGGTGCGGTTGCGCCTCGGCCTGCTTGGTATGCTCGTTCAACTCTTGCAGCCTCCTGCTTCTACGTGCTGAATGCATTCTTTCCGTTCCACTACCAGTTTTCAATTAATCAAATCGACCATGGTGGGTCAAAGGAAATAAACGAGTCGAAATACGTTTATAAAACTAAAGTCAAGGTCGTCTTTGACACAATTCGCCACTCTATTCGCTCCGATACGCGTGAGATGCCGACCCTGGAGCTCAAATGTAGGCAAATTGAAAAAGTGAGGATATCGCTATCGCGTGAAGCCTTGCGCTCGCGTTGGGACCAAAGCGTGCGCCCGCGCCAACTTTCATAAACGATTCCGCCGCATTCTGTGGGGCTCTCATCACCCTTTTACGTCAAACGCGCGCCTCGCCCTTGATAAGGTGAGTAAGCCGCATGCGGCTTGGATGAAAACCTCCCAACCAATGGCAGGGCTCGAATTTTTTCGCTCCCAACGCCCATTGGGCCCAAAACCTTCAGTTCACTTCAATCCTCGGGAAGCGAAAAAAAGGACAGAGGGACCATGTTGAGACGATCAGCCCAGATACTGCGACCAGCTGTCGCACGAACCTCTGCGCGACGATGCATTTCTCTTATTCCAAACTCCCAGCGGGTGCCAGAGCCGCTCACTGCTGAGATGGCCGCCGAGCAGGGCAAGAACGACGACCGACTCATTGGCGACTACCCCCACGTCCCACACGAGTATTACCAGGGTCGAAATCCACACATCAAGTACGACGACCAGCAGCAAAGGCGAAACTTCAATGAGCCACTGTACCACTACTACGACGTTGTCGATGTCTGGTCGCCAGATCGATTCGACCAGGTCTCGGATAGCACTGCATTGAAGTGGGTCGGCTGGACTGTTCTGGCATTCGCTGGCCTTTCCGCATTCGTGTATGCTTTTGTTGACCACGAGTCACCAGCCGTGCGAAGAAACTATCCTCACGAGGGTCTCTACAAGGCTTTGGGCGGCACCGAAGAGACTAAGCAGGTCTACCAGGCTCGACAGGATAATTAGACGAAAACCCCCTTTTTATATATTCTAATGCATCTTGTTTATGACGAAGAATCGCGCCAATTGGGCTTCTAAATATTGGCTCGGGATAATAAGAGAACTTATATGACGCAATAAGCGGGATCGAGAAGGTAACCCTACTTTTTTAGGATCCACTTAACTTTTGAGGACGACCAAAGCTTAAGGGCCAATTAGAATGGGCCATTGATCTGCAAGCCAGAGAAGAAAGGAAATAGATTTGGTGGGTATTCGACAACCGATTTCCCACTTGACCAACGAAGCATCGGCTGTTGCATCATACACTCACCGTCTATACCACTTGATCTATTGATGAACGCGCATTGCAAGTTTTAACATTCGCATTAGTTATTTCAAGCCGTGTAAGAATTGTCTTTTACAGTATCAACATCTCGAGTTGAGAGCACGTTATTCAGTTTGAAGTACAATGTGCAGTGGAGAAACCTCCGCGAAGCGGAGCCAGGGGAGCTCGAGGGCTGGCCCTCGAAAACAAACGATTCAACAATAGTATTTATAAATATCTATGGCTACAATCTAGTTTGGTTAGTTAGAGCTTGTGAGCGTTCTTCTTCGCCAGATCCTGGATGACAAAGTCGGTAATGACCGCGGAGGAAGCCATGCAGGAAATCATTGGATTGACACCACTAGCGCTCGGAAAGACACTAGTATCGACGACGTAGACATTGTCGCATTCCCATAGCTGTCCACGCTCATTAAGAGGTGCGACCTTGGGCGTCCTGCCCATCCGGCACGACGCCATCTGGTGGGCGCTGCCCAAAGAAGCGCTCAATGGTCGAATCGCAGCAGACTCGACGTTCTTACGCCACTTCTGGTACTTTCTATCCGTGATTCGACGCTTTTCTTTGGGGATCTCACACTCAAAGGTAGATACCATAGGGATAGGCATGCTGATCCGCCTGGCGCCTTCTATGTAGAGAACGTCTGCGGCGCCAATGCATCCGCGGAGCAACGCCTCGCCATCAAACTTGTTCATGCTGTAGCGCATCTTGGGAAAGTACGGCCGGTCGAGGCCCATTGCAACTTCGCCATCGGTTCGGTCCCGAGTGATGACGAGTATCGCCGCGGTCTTGTTGTACCGCATGAGGTCCTCTCGATAACGTGGGCCACCCTTCCACTGCTTATAATGGTTCTCGATAACTGGCGCGTTGAGAATAGCCTCAAGCCGTGGTCCGTGGCCACGGCCGTCGAGATCAGCGAACTGTGTGCACACTGTTGTCAAGATTGCTTTCTCGCTAGGGTCCATTTCGTAGTCGAAGTCGCCCAGTACACACGTCGAAGGGTGCAATTTCAGCCCCTTACCGATTTTTTGGTGCTTGAACTTGGACCGCTTGAGCAGACAAGGCGTTTGAAGCGACCCACAAGCGACAATGACCTTCTTGGCCCGCACAATGAGCTCGATTTTGTCCTTGACAATAGCCTCTACACCGGTAGCTCGGCCGTTAGAGTGCACGACTCTGAATACTTTAGTCTCATCGAGCACCCTGGCGCCATTTTCGCAGGCGTCCCTGAGCCAGTTGACGACCCCGCCCTGCTTAATACCATGGGTACACCCCATAAAGCACAGTCCACAGTCATGCGGCTGATTCCCGACGTTCTGCGGGACATCCTTAACGGCATAGCCAAGCTTCTTACACCCGTCCAGGATGATTTTGTTACACTCAGAGTGGTTAATGTGCTCGGTCGAGCACCCCATCTGCTGCATGACATAGTCCATAGCGTCATCGTACACACTGTCCTTGTACCACGGCGCGTGCTCGGCCCATTGCTCTCTCACGTCGTTAGGGGTTCTCAGCGAAGCGCTCCAATTGACTGTTGTTCCCCCGCCTAAAGTGGCTCCCGCGAGAACAGTCATTGAGCCGTCAGAAGTCAACAGGGCGCCTTGGTTCTCGTACAACAGTCTATACGCGCCGTCCTCATTAAATTTAAGCTCAGATTGATGATAGTACTTTCCCTTCTCGAGCACAAGAACGTTGTAGCCCCGGCGGGCAAGCTTGCTGGCTGCCACTCCGGCGCCGCTTCCAGACCCGACAATGACGACATCCACCTCAATTTCAGCTCTGGTGGTATGCTCGCCGAGGTTCAGCATCTTGAACTCGTAGAACTTGCTAAAGTCCAGGCCCTCAGCCTTTGGATTGCGCTCGGGGTGTCCAATGAGTTTGTACCCCAGCGGGTTGAGCCGAGTAAAGTAGTTGGTCCCTGTGTCCACAAAGGTCCGTGCCAGCGTCCTGAGGCGAGCAATGGACGAGGACTGCCACGACATGAGCACCCGCTCTCTCTCCTGCTGCGACATCTCCGTTATGAGCTTTCTCGATCCCGTCAGGGCCAGAGCAACGGATCGGATGCCCAGCATCCTCATCGCAAACTTGAGATCCTTGGCTTTCTGAATCGATACCTGGCCAATCGCGAATTCGACTGCCTCGCGGAATCCAGGCGTCTTGGACGGACAGGTCTTTGCGAACTGTTCGAGATCATCTTCGGTAGGACCGAGCTTGTCGCAAACAAAAGGCTTGAGAGACTCGGCACTCTCGAGTGGCGGAATGACACCGTCGAAAAGAGCCGCAGCGGTCTTCCACTCTGAATCGGAGAACTTGAATGACATTGCTTAGATACCTCACAATCTTCACGGCCTCTCCTGTCGCATATATACCCAGGGGCCGCTCGGCTACATGTGATGATTGGTGCACGGCTGTCCGCCCCACATACTCCCCCTCCCATCGTTATCCCCGTCAGGCCGAACAGTCCGTTCAATTACCGTGCTAATATCGGCATTATCGATTATTTCATGTGCCGGTTGCGTAGTCTGTATTCGAGGCCAGTCCTTCAGCTCACATAGCTAGCGGAACCACAGGGGGTTAGTTAGTCACCCTTCAGGAATATCCTATAGCTTCAATTGAACTTGAGGGCCAGCCCCCAACCCCCCGTAGCCCCGCTTCGCGGAGGTCATTGATCGCTATAATATCTCTTTATACCAAGCCTCAGAGGAATTGGGGTGGACTGATTTCCCCGTTGATACTAGGAGGGAATATTTGTCCGCTCCAAGTGGACCGCAATTGTCCAATTGCTACCCTATAACACGATGGAAACAGATGCGATGTTCAGCGTTCAACGATAATCTAGACCTGAATATGTGCATAAAGTTGAGTAGATCGATAATATTTGGCTGTAAAGGCCAGTCCGGTAAGCTAAATGTCTTCAGCACACTAGACAACGCTGCAAGAACTCGGCGAAGCGGACCTATGGAAAGGATGTTTAGGGTTCAATTGAAGCTATATAATGAATGTGCATGGGAGAACCAGTCCCCTCAAACCTTTTGGATGCTGCAATATCTCCGCGAAGCGGAGCTACGGGGGTTTGGGGGCTGGCCCCAGGGGAGGATCGTGATGGTAACGGGGCCAGCCCCTATGATTAGCTTCTTAATATTTTCAATAGAGTCAATAAATAAAACTTTTCGGTTAATCGTTTCGCCCTTTTCTTTTCTAGGCATTCACTTTTCTTAAAGGACACAAAGTGGTGGGTTGGATTATTGAGCGTATACGCCGTGGTAGCCCCGGCTGTCCGACTCGACACGATCGAGCCGGCCGTCTCGCGCCGCCAGGTACAGCTCGTTGAGACGTGCCACTGGAACAGGCTCAGTAGGGTCCTGACCCGGCGCCGTGGGCTGCTGCTGGACGACGACCTCTGGAGGAGGCGCGTTGGGGGGAACACTGGCGTTCATGCTGGCTGGCGGAGCAGGAGGCGGAGGAGGAGGAGGCGGGGCCAGCTGCTGCTGGGTCGGATGGACATGCGCAGCCTGGGGGTTGAGAGGGCCATACGGGCCGTAGTGAGGCTGCGGGATGCCGATTTGCGGGTACACGTTCGGTGGAGGCGGGGCAGCCCGGTACGCCGCAGCGGCTGCGGCGGGTGCGGCGGCCGCCGCCGCGGCAGAGTTAGCCTGAGACCGTCCCCAGGAGAGCCGCACGCGCGAGTTGCCGATGGGATAGCCCTGCATCTGGGTGATAGCTGCTTCCGCCGAGTGTCTCTGGACGAACTGGACGAAGCCGCACCCTTTTCCGGGCGGGATCTTGACGTAGGTAATGTCGCCAAACCCTTGGAAGTAGCTGCGCAGCTCATCCTCGGACACGTGGCCCGAGAGGCCGCCGACAAATACGGTGGTGTTATTAGGGTCGGTGAATTGATTCATGGCCGCCTGCGGGTTGCCGTAGAAGGCCATTGGGTTGCCCGCCGGGCCATTGGGCACCATCTGCGGGTAGAGCCCGCCAACCATTGCGGCTGCGGCTGCGGCGGTCTTGTTTTTGGGCGTGGCCGTGGATATCCTCATGGGGCGGTTGCCGCAATAGAAGCCCTGCATTTCGGCGAGAGCCCGCTGCATCTGTAGCTCGTCGCTAAACCGTACAAAACCGTAGCCTCGCGACACGTTGGTCGATGGATCGATCATGATCTTGGCAGACTTGCAAGCCGGGTAGCGGGCCTGGAAGACCTGCAGCAGCTGGGGTTCCGTCACGTCGGGGGCCAGGTCGCCGACGAAGATGGAGAACTCGGGCTCCCGGTCCTCGCGCTTGTCGTTGAGCCCCCCTCCGGAGGCCCAATTGAGCTTGAAGGAGCGTTGGGAGTTGGGGATGGGCTGGCCATTGAGGGAGAGTGCCTTGTTGGCGGCAGCGGGAGACCCAAAGTCGACAAAGCAGTATCCGGCGTTGGCCCCGGTGAACTTGTCGCGGATGAGCTTGACCGTGACGTTTTCGCCAAACGCGGACCAGATCTTACGGATGGCGTTTTCGTCGAGCCACGGGTCCAATTCGCCCATCCACAGCGTCGTTTTCGATCCGCTCGTTCCGGCGTTGTCGGTACCATTAGCCGGGGCAGCCGGGGCAGTAGTGGAGTCATGAGGAGCAGTGCTCAATGCCGGGCCTTCATGGCTAAAGGACATAATGCAAAATACAGAGTCCTTTGGATAGGTAATGAGTCGTTAAAAAAAATTGGTCTGAACCCTATCAATCGTCAAAAGGGTCGGCAGGGAGTCGGAGGTCGCCAATATGACAAAAATAAATAACGTGTCAAACTCGTGGGAACTTCGTTTAAAGATTGAATAGAACGGTAATCGCTCAATCAATTAAGTCGTTAATTTCTGAATAAAAAAAACCAAACACCAAAAGATCGAAGAGCGAAAAGTCGAACAGACCAACAAGTCAACAGAAAAAATACGAGGAACGAAAAATCGAAAAATTAAAACGAAAAAAAAAAAAAAAAATTCAAACGAAATCACAAAAACGAAAACAAAAAAAAAAAACAGGCAAGTACTGACTGAAGCGTTTTTCTGCGTCGCCTACTACACTATAACTCGTTCACAGCGCAGGTGTTGAAAAAGAACGACAGATAAATAAACTCTGTTCTTTACCAAGTTGACTTTACCCCTAACCAAAACAGAGCAGGAAAACAACAGAGAACAACAGAGAAAGAGATGGAACGTGAAATGGGGCAGGAGTGAGGAAAGAAAAAGGCGATGGGGTGGATCGAATTAAATACGCAAAAAGGACGAGGAAAAATAAAAAAAATAAGACAGCTTTGCAGGAAAATCTTCGCCCTGGGAATGAGACGGGCCAAGAAGAAACCGGCGCACTACACACGTCGTGATAGGCTCTTGAAAATACGTCTAGGCATGTGTTACGCACGATATATTTAGCACAACCCAACCTACAGAATACCCAGTATGTACAAACTACACAGTATATGTGGACACCGAATATACGGATAAAGTATATAAAGAACACAACGACACAGGACACGGTGGAATCTCCTCTGGGAAAAGCCTCGATGGGGGGGGGGAGGGTGCAACCCGGGCTTCCGACCTCATGTGGTGAATCAAATGCCGACTGCTTTGCCAAAGGGCCAGGCAAATCGGCAGATCAGGTTCGTTTCCATGCGGATGCCTCGCGCCCAGTTTGGAATGCAAACTACGACCGGCGCGGTTGATCACATCAGAGCATAAGTGCGCACAGCCTCCCAGTTTGCTGCTGCGTCCTGCCGCGCTGCTACACCTGTACCTGACAGGCACTGGTGTGTCTCGCATGTCACGTCCGGGCCCTCTTTTCGCCATGCCGCGCCCTCCGTCGGGGTTACAGGGCCACGCGTCCCGATCCGCGCGCACGACCCTCAGCGACTCCTGGAGAGTACCACCATCAGGAGCAATTGCGAGGAATGCTGTTTTTGCGGGCAATTTTTTTTTCATTTCTAGCCGTGGTGCGCGATGCAATGCACGGGTGAGCTAGAGTACATTCAGCAATGATGAGATATGTAAGTCGTGTCGGGAGGGGCCTTCCCTGGGACTCGGAGGATTGGCATCAATTTGAGTTATGCGTGGCATCCGGGGTAGGCGGAATAGAGTTTGGCAAGAAGTACACGGATCGACAATAATTTCTTAGCTTGACGATCTGTGAATGTGCCGCACTTAAGTTCTCGAATGTAGGGTTTTTTGAGGTTTGAAGATCACTAAAGCTCAGCGTGCTGGATGTTCTAGATAGCAACTGATAGAGAGTGCATTTTGCAATACTGTACTGTGCAGGGGGCTTATCAGCGGGGACAAAAATATTCGTACTCATTTAATACCAATACCAATACCAGTACATATAGTATGAGAGTAGAGAAATTATATATCTGGTAAGTGGCTACTGTGATCTAGAAATGGATGCTCCTTGAAGTTGAAACTTCAACTTTATGTGAGCGATAATACTCCGCTAGTGACCATTGAAGGAATAGCCTATAAAGGCGATCATCCCAATTAATCTATTGATACACGCGCTATTGGTACATTAATTGTAGCGGCCGTTCCGAATTACTTTACCATTTCAATTGAACGTTGGATAAGGCGTATCAATATGGAAGATTAACTTTACATCTATTTTCTAATGTCGATATTTAGTAATGAGCGCATTTGGAGATTCTGCTCAGCTATGTTTTTCTCAATGAAGGCTATAATGTTTGCTATTCAGGCAGTGTGAGGCAATTGAAGTTGCCCACTGATGCATTTGACGATAGTGATTGATTATGAATAGAGGATCAACATCCGACAAATCAACAATAATAATGGCAGAAAATATTCACATGAAATGAGCGGATATATCGGTACCTATCTCTACAGTAGTTCCTAATACGGTGAGGGTTATCTCAACAAGCTGATAAAACAGGAAACCACACCCCTCAATATCAGCACGTATCCAGGGCAATCATTCCGCGGAGTACCAGGAAACATTATTTTACTGACGAAAACCCAAGAACTTTTTAGATGAATGAATGACAGCGCTTTGAAGGCGAACTAGCATACATTTATCCAACTCATTATCAACATCACGGTTGGAAACGGTTCAATTTTGGATGACCGTTGAGACTCTTGGTACTAGGGTTATAATAAGTCGGACCTTATCATGGTGATGTTGCTTCTTCTTCATAAACTTTCTGCCATGTCCAGTTCCAACAACGCCGATCTCACTCACCAGGCTGCCATGTAGTCAGAGCAATCGATGGATGTACAATCACATGTTCTTTTAGACCTTGGCGCAAGGCTGGCATCGTGAACGCATGTATGCTAATGCAGGTACTTACAGCTGTACATAAATTACTGTGTCGGTAATTTGATCAAATACTGTAGCTCTTTGAAAATAGCCGACATTGACTTCACTCGATTGAAATTTTTTTTTTTCAATCTGGATACGTGAAATGGAGATGTAAGTCTTAACTTCAGCCTTGATATTCCACTGCCATTAATTATAGTGCGTATTCCTTTACCATGGGCATTACTATACTCTACTGCCGTTATTGGATAGCGAACTTATCGAATTACATGTGATATTTAATGATACATGGTAGCACAGGTATAACTTTCCAAATGAAAGCAACGGTGGCCCTGGCCCACTGTAGCACGAGGAAAACTACAAACTACCGATAATATAGTACCAGTAGTGCCGCTATTGCAGACCAATTGATGCCGTAGAAAGAAGCTGTCAACTTCGAGAAAAGGATGCCTAGGAATATAACAATTGTGGCTTAATAATTGGTGAAGGAAGATGGCAGCGGTTGAGGAAAACCTCCGCGAAGCGGAGCCACGGGAGCTCGAGGGCTGGCCCTCGAATGATAAATGTCACTTACTACAGAGTCATATAGTGTAATTGGGGGACTGCTCCCTTCATTGCTTACTTGGAATTGATTGTTCATATCTCCCGCTGGTTTTGGCTGCGTGGGGTAAGCCGCACGCCGCCCAGTCCCGGTAAGCCATTACCTAATCACGATCACCACTTTAAGATAGCGGCACGGCAGCGATTTGAAATCTTTCACTAGCGGAGACAGCCATAATGCTTATTCAACAGCCGTCAGGGTCGATCAAGCTGACGAATGTGTCGCTTGTGCGCATGCGCAAGGGCAAGAAGCGATTTGAGATTGCATGCTACCAGAATAAAGTCGTCGATTGGCGCAAGGGAGTGTGGGTATTACCTTTTGAAGACCGTTGAAACAAAACTAACCGCGATTAAGTGAAAAGGACCTCGATGAAGTTCTGCAAATCCCGCAGGTGTTCCTCAATGTCTCCAAAGGACAGGTGGCCAACAACGACGAATTGAAGGCCGCATTCGGCACGACGAACCAGGACGAGATTATCCTGCAAATCCTCAAGAAGGGTGAGCTACAGGTTGGAAATAAAGAGCGCCAGGCCAAGGCCGACCAGGCCAAGGCCGAGGTGCTGCACATTATCGCCGACAAATGCATCAATCCGACCAACAAGCGGCCGTACCCTGCCTCCATCATCGAGAAGACGCTGCACGAGCTCTCGTTCAACGTCAATGCCAACAAGCCACCCAAGACACAAGCGCTGGAAGGCATCAAACTGCTTGTATCGAAGCAGGTCATCCCCATCGCGCGAGCGCGGATGAAGGTCCGAGTCACTGCGCCGTCGAAGGACGCCAAAAAGTACTCCGACAAGGTCAAGGCGCTGGCGGTGGAAGTGGACGACGAGGACTGGTCCGAGGAGTGGGAGCTCATTGCATTCATTGATCCGGGCAGTTTTAAGCAGCTGGACGAGCTTGTGAGAAACGAGGGCAAGGGCAAGGCTAATGTTGAGTTGCTTGAAACCGCCGTGATCCAGGAAGGTGACCAGGCTTTATAATGTTCTACAAAGTGAATGAATGATGAAATCGCACTACACTGATAGTATAATTTTTCATAAGGCGATCATTAGTTTTATGAAATAGTTACTACAATGTACGGAGGGGTAAGCACATCGGTTGACAGGACCCCCCTTGAGGCTCCAAACGATTGATTTTGAAGAAATACTGTAGTAATACCCTGAACGTGGGTTTCGAGAAACACAGTCATCAAGGAGAACCTTTTATGACTTTCTATAAAGTAGCTAATGGACGGTAAACACTCCAATGGTATCAATTGGGGGGACCAGTCCCCCCAAACCCCCCTGGGGCTCCGCTATGCGGAGGTTACCATACTCGGCACTGCTGGACTAGCCGCACTACTTCAAGCAGCTCTTTCCGATGGTTCTTAGTGATGTCTTCGTCTGGACGCGGCCCAACGCCAGGGCCAAGTGCGACCATAACTTTACGCTTCTCCTGAGGCGCCTGTCTTGATACGAGCGATGCAACAATGGCAGCATACAGCTTGCCAGCCACGTCTCGGTCGCCTCCACCCCCTACCAGCGGCATCGGTGTCAGGTGAGGCAGCGGCGTCAGCATATCCTGCCCCGAGTCCTCTTCATCACCACCAATTGTGTGCACGCTCTGCACAGTCGAGGCCAGCAGAGGTACAATAAACATACGCCCGAGCTTGCCATTGGTATAGATCATGACGTTGATCTGGTCCTCGGTCGCGACCGTGACGACATCAAACGTCTTCCCTCCTACTTCGCCCGAAGCTGCCTTGTTCGGAGACAAAAACTTGTTCTCCTCATTCATTTTCTCCTTGCGTCGAGCCTTTCTATCGTCAATCGTCAACCGTGGATCGCTAGCTGCTGAAGGCTCGCCGACTAACTAGTTAGCAATTAAATAATTGCGATTAAGGTTTGGTTAATTAACGTGACAAACTTGTCACGCACAGCCGCACGCAACATTCAGCCTTCACAGGGGGACACGACACCCAGGACTCGCACTCAACGATGAGCAGCAGATACTCTGCACAGAGCCAACAGCGAGACCGCAGGCAGCTCTTTGGCCCGAACTACGGCCGGGGTACGCCACCCACTCCAAACCCGGCCAGCGGGCTGGGTACACCGTACCGAACAGCGACGCCAAACTCAAAAGGACAGTATTCGAGCCAGGTGCTGTCGGACATGGAGTCGCAGAACGACCAACAGATGGAGGGGCTGAGCGCCAAGATCAAGCTGCTCAAGGAGGTTAGCATTGATATTGGTGAGCGGGTACGCAGCGACAACAAGTTTCTCCAGGAGATGGAGAATGCCTTTGAAAACACCGGACACCGTCTCAAGGGGACCTACACACGGATGATGACAATGGCCAAGCGGACAGGTCTCGGGTGGAGAGCATGGCTAGCCCTTTTTGCATTAGTTTTTCTTGCATTCTTCTTCGTCTGGTGGAGATAGGTCTAATTTAAAAGAAATGTCCATAATGATACGACTTTATGAATTCAAGGACAGATGTATTTTGTCGTTTTTGTTAATATACTAATTGATTTATCTTATCACTTGCACAATGCATTAATTGATTTATCTTACCACTTGAACTTGTGGTAGACTAACTGAATTATCTGATCGCATTTGTTTTACCGTAGACTCATTGATATCTTGTGATAGACCAATCGATTTATCTCACCGCTTCTACTTGTAACAGACCAGTTGATTTTACCACTTGCACGCTTTGATTAGCAGCTGGGCGATCTTTTCAAGATAGGCCTGATCCGTCTCGTCAAACCCGTTGAGAGCCAGACAGTCAATGTCAATGACGCCTCGAACAGTCCCGTCCGTGTCGACGATCGGTACGACAATTTCACTCTTGGTCTCACCATCGCAGGCAATGTGGCCCGGGAACTTGTCGACTTCAGGAACCAGCTGGGTCTGCTTGGACTGCGCGGCGGTGCCACACACGCCGGATCCGACTTTGATCGTCTGGCAGGCGACCTTGCCCTGGAACGGCCCCAGGATGAGCTGCCCTTCGACGGCAGGGTCCTGGACGTAGAAGCCGGCCCAGTTAACCTGTGCGTCCAAAGAAATGTACATGTGCCATAGCAGCGAGGCGATGTTGGCCGTATTGGCGACCCAATTCGACTGGTCGCAAAGTGCCTCGGCGCTCATAAGAGCCATTTCATAGGCCTCTTTCTTCGACTGCTCGCCAAAGGATGTATAATCAGCGTGGTGCTAGAACGTGTTAGCCTGCAAAAATCCTACAATATGACATATATTACGCACCATGGTGTTTGATCTTTGATCTTTTGAGTGATTTCGCTTAAGTTTGTCGCCGATCGGTGATGAATTTGAGATCATCGGAGCTGAGTACACAGTCTCCTATTCAGGTCCAGAACGGTCAGAGGAAGGGTGAACACTTAATTAAAAGGGTATTTTTGATTCCAACGTTTTATCAACTTGTGAAGTGAGCTACGACTGGTATGAGCGTAGTCCCTTATGCTTGATAATCAGCCAACCCCATCTTTTTTAGGTACGTGCACCGGCAACAAAATTTTGATTTATTAGATATTTAGAACAAGTATTTGAGTCGAAGAACTTGTCAGATATCTATTCAAAAATTTGAGATATGAGATGGCTAGCCAATTGAAGACTTTGTCGACTTCTCTTCCGGAGAATGTTGACCCACTCCAGACCGCGAAGTTTTATCTGTACCGGTAGTTCAATAATTACCGTTGCACTTTATTATTGTATATCGCTTCGGACCAAAGGATTATTCGTCGTTAGTATCCTCTCCAGCTGGCCATAATAAATACCCTAAGAGGTACAGTATGTAGTTAGCACCGGTAGAACGTCACTCCGGGATAAGCATCTTCTTTGCCCCCTAACGCCATGACCTGTAGAATTCCGATAGTATCGTAGAGTTACAGAGATTTAGTATTTGGCTCAGGGCTTCATTACTTGCTAGATTTCACCCATACTTAACTGTGAAGGTCCTCTGCGAAGCGGAGCTACGGGAGCTCGAGGGCTGGCCCACGAAAAACAGTGGAATTCGGCATGCAACTTAGAATGTTAGCAATCTATGGACTTTTTTTTTTCGAATCATGTTATGTCTCACCACCAACTGACAAGCTTAACGATCAAGATGGCCCGTAAAGTTACCGGTTCGATAATCCAAATGAACAAACGCCCGCTCGACAAATGGCAGCGTTTCCAACGCATACTGCAGCGCCTCGCCAATGTCGTGCGAGTCTTTTAGACTCAAATCGCCATCGAGCACCAAGTCCACCTCTACCGTGATGCGGTCGCCCGTGTGGTATGCATTGAGCGCTGTGATCTGACGGATTGAATCGGCAAACCGCATACACGTGTACAGGATAATCTGGCGGTCCTCGGTGCACGCCGCTGTGCCGGTAAGATTGTCAATGTGCTCTAGCGCAGTGAGCCCCCATGAATAAATGACATAGCACGACAGGATCAACGCACCCAGGGGATCGAACCACCAGATCTGCATCCAATGGCCAGCGAGTGGGAACAGCATGGAAAAGAAGTTGAACACAATATCCGTCACGGCGTCCTGGGCCAGGGCCTGAACAGCACTTGACTTCATCGCTCTACACCACAGCCAGCACGCAACCTTGGCCAGAATCGTGAAAGTCATAATGGCCATGGACCAGACCCCGAGCTCTACGATTGGAGCGTCTCCACTCCACAACTTCTGGACTGCCTCATTGGCAATCTGCAGGAAAGATACAATCATCAGCACCGAGAAAACCAAAACACCAATGGGCTCGAGCCGGTTCCGGCCCACCGGGTATAGGTGCTTGGTCTTCCAGTCGCGCTGGCCCACGAGCCGCGCCGAGATCCAAATGATGAGCGTCGACAGGAAATCAAGAACTGAGTCGACCAGCGAAGCGAGTACCGACAGCGAGTTGGTCAGTAGGGCCACAATGACCTTGCCTACAAGCAGCACAAAGTTAACAAAGAAATTGACGTAGATGGCAAGCATCACCGTCGAATTGTCTTCTTGGCGGTTCTTGCTAATTAGAGGAGACCCTTCCGTATCAATGTTGGCCGGGGCGCCCTGTCTGAAATCCACGGGAGCGTGGATCTCTCGGAGGTCCTGGCCGTACACCCGGAGCATAGACACCGAGATGCCCGAGTCCAGCAGCGCATCTATCTCCATGTACCGGTCGAGCAGGTCATTCTGCCGCACGTAGTACCTCCGGGCCGCCTTTCGACGTATCAGAGCCATCTCCGATTCAGGTTTTTTCAGCGACCGCCAGTCGGCGAGCGGCTCGCTGCGTCCGATGAGATGGTAGGGCCGCATCTCCTGGAGGTTCTCGAACCGCAAGCTAAAAGTCTCCTCGATGTCCCGAGGAGACCCCTGTTGCTGGTATTGCAGCATCGTATGAAGGTTGTGGCTGTGGCTCGTCGAGACCCCAGCCGACATGGGTGAGCCGGAGTGGCTAGCAAAAGTGTCATAAAACGAGGGTGACGGTAACCGGTACGGTATCGGTCTTGCCTCGAGAGACCCAACGCTGCTGGTATTGGTGTCCCCCTGGTTGCTGGCTTTATCTTCACTCCCCATTGCGCAGTGGTCTTCGAGATCGTGGCTGTGGCAGGGATGGAAATTTTTAGGATTCTGCATCCCCATGCGAGGCGCAGACCCTACGTCCGAACCGTCCTCGCTGCTCATCTTTTAAGTCTTGCTAGTGTTTTTTTTTCCACTTCCATAAAACCAGGTCTTTCGATCAGCTAGCTTATAGCTGAGTAAAATTTCCAAAATTCATTTAAGTCAGCAACCGAGACGCTGGTTCGGGCTTTGCCCTTTCGGAGCGCCGGAAAAACTCACCCCCCACGTGCCCCTCAGCCGCGCGAGCCGCACATGAGCCGCATGCGCGTCCCACCGGCGTACCTGCAGCGCCGTTGGCTTTCGATTGGAATCCTCATTTCTTGAGAAGCCCAAACTTTCTGGTATTCAATTTGTTACGAGGCAATAATTGATGGGCCCACTGCCTCGTCAGGTGGTTTGGCAATTCCATTTATGAACAAATGCTGGCTGCCGTCTCCAAGACGTGCAAAGTGGACCCACTGGCTGCTAAGATGGCCGCCAAAACGAGCATCAATTCTCCGTCTTTTCGGAGCCGGAAATTGATCCCTTGTCGCAGCGTACAGGGATACAAAAATTGAATTGCGCACCGGGAGCATGCTTCACATTGCTAAGGGATAGCATTTGACCACTGGCTAACTTGAGGACGACGGTGCCTCTTCCGGGAACTTGGAATGACAGTTTTAGTACTTGGTCGCACTCTCGATAAGCGACAAATGCTTTATTATCCACGGCGATGTGCACTGGGGAGCTCGCGTTCCAGAGCCAGAAGTTATATTTATTCCACACTCCAGTTGATTGGACATTGTCGAGATTCTGTTTGATAAGCTGCTTGTCGAGACCCTGTTTGATAAATTTCTTGTGCCAAGTAACTCGGGGGCGTTATGTATAGACTACCTCTTACGCTAGCATTGACCAGTTTCATAGCTTCTTTCATCTGCAAAAGGTATGGCCACTGCGTCAGAGCCCTTGAGTGTAGTCTTGTGGGGACAACAGCCTATTGCGGCGATCCAATTCCTCTACTGAGATTGCGTAGAACACAATGGCTTGTACTGCTTTGCACGGAATCTCTCTCTATCGTCATTGTTCGGCATGATTTTCTCCAGCGTGCCATAGACGCTAGCAAATCAGCATGGTCGTAGCCTGTTAATCAACCATATGTAGTTTCCAGGAGCAGAGACTGTCGTTAGCTAAGAAAATGGAGTTGGTCGAAACGATGCACGCAAAACGAGTGTCCATCTGGGCCCTCGTAGCAGGATGCAAATCTGCGGACTTGCTTAGGTAGTCATCCACATACTTGGGGTGAATTGAACTACAATGACGCCGAAGGGCAGTGTCGAACCTCAACCCAATCAGTGGCATCATGAAGAGAGCACCCGTATACTGGAACTCGTTGTAGCCGTGGGTAGAATAGATGCTCGTCTACAAAAAGACTGGAACCATTCATTGATCAGCAGGGGTTGTACATGCATAACTTCTAGTAGATCCCGGGAGGTTCACTTAGATTGTATATTTGTTCATGCCTCTGTTGTATCAATTCCCTAGACAAACGATTCCTTAGACAGCCGCCAAAGACTATTACTACTGCTATTACATTGGAAGTAGCGAGGGGACTTTCTTATTTCATTCCAGACAAACCTGTGCGGAGAGGAGCTAGAGAATTCGAAGCTGGCGCTCAATAGTACTGGCCTACTGAAGCTCAGCGCTGGCATAAAATGTCAATTGATCCTTTCTTGATTCGGTAGTTGGAGTGCTACATGAGCTATCTCAATTGATAAAGGATCTTTCCTTTCTGACCTGATATTGCATTAATGCTCGCCTGATGTGTTTCACGGAGCGTCCATGGCACTGAAGAAACTATCTTTCGGCCTAATAGGTCAAATTGCAAAGTCGAAAGAATCTCCGCGTAGCGGAGCCCCAGGTGTGAGGCTGCGCTCGGTAGGGTCGGTAGCCAGCACTTGACAAGAGATCCGGTTGGGTCGGTAGGCGGTTTTGGGGGGGACCAGTCCCCACATCTATTACCACAAGAACCTAGGCGACAATGAAAAGATAATTTATGAGCCGAATTGTCTATCTGCTTCAGTACAGTGGCCGCCCGGGGATCCGTTGGAGTTGTCTAGCGAGAAGCAGACAAACGCCGCGTCGACGACCATGCTAAGGGTTCCTTCGGTCGCGCCGAGCACAAACCAGCCAATGAACGCCGCCAGAAGTCCGACAACGTATCCATAGAGGCTACCACCATTGGTATAGCGCGCAGCATGCACCCACGACGCGAGCCCTACTGTGAACGCAGTCAACCACCGCCCAGCGCTGAGAATGAGCTTCGAGAGGCGATAGGCCGTCCACGCCGAGGAGCGCTGCGGCGACTTGGGGCCAACAAACCGCAGCGCCGACACAGAGCGGGCTGAATCGAGCAGCGGCTGTGAATTGATTACGGCGTTGGTGAGTGTTAGCGGGTCTGTCAGCGAAAGCGCTGGGGCCGAAACAAGGTTGTACACTGCAATTTGCACAAGGCTGACCAGGCGCCTAGGCAGGACAATCAGCGGCAGCCTTGCCAACAGACATATCAATGAAGACAAGCAGATTGTACCAAACTGGACGGAGGTTGCATACTGAAGCCCCGCTTTGACTACGTCTGCGGTACTCGTCTGCGGGAACTCATGACGGTGGAAATACCACTGTGAGATGGCTGCCGACACCGTCGCACGCGTGATGCCCGAGATGACGCCCCATGTCCACAGGTATACGAGGAAGAACACGGACCCAAAGAACCACGAGATGGGGTCGAGCACCCACCGTTTGCCGCCCATAATATGGCCCTCGAGGAACACGCGCGTGAAGAGCGTTGTCCAGACCACCGAGAATGCCAAGAACACCGCAACAGATGCAGCTCCCAGCAGTAATAGCGTGCGGTTTTCGGAAACCATGGCGCAGGCAAGCTTGACGACTCCAAGGCTGCGGTCCAGGACATGGCGACCTTTGTAGAGTGCAAATACCCACACGCAGGCGAGAATAAGCGGCAGGAAGCTGAACCAACGCATTGCGCGGTCCTGCGACCCGTAGCCGCCGTCTGGCGTGCGATACGACATGACGGTCGGGTACACACTTAGCGATATGAGTCCTACGGGAACAGAAATGATCATTGTGTAGACGAGGGCCGTGGCGTAGCGCCGCATTACGAGCACCCAGGCGACCGAGACTGCCGCAGAGAAGAGCACTGTAGCTGTCAGGGTTGGCCCAGATGCTTTTAGGACTGTGTAGACCGTGTCCCCGAGGGGAATTGACTTGGGGGCCGACGTTCTCAGCCAAATGAGCCCTGAAGTGGCAAAGAACATGGATACACAGAGAAGAAAGGCATTCCCCCACGCGGAATCAAACCGGGCGGCCTCACTAGTAGGGAAACCAACTTCTGGAGGGACGTATCCCTCGCCAATTGCGGCCTCCTCGTCTCTAGGGAACAGATCAATGGGGATAAATGGTTTACTGGCCTCTTCGTCGCCTTGTTTCGGCGATTCATGAGAGTCCTCTACAGCAATGTCCATAGGCGGCTCATCGTCATCATTTGATGGCTCGCTGAGCCTTACTGACGACAGAGCGCCGTGTGGTTGTGAGCTGTGAATGGTCGAGGTGCTTGAGTCTATCGGATGCAGTGCGGGGGTCTCGTCCTCGTCGTCGTCGCTCAGCGCCGGATTCCTGGGCCGTGACCGCGATGCAAATGACGAAACCCAGTTAGTAGCCCGCCGAGTCGAATACAGCGACGGCGATGGCCCTTCTTCCTCCTCTTCGCCGTACTCGTTGGTCGAGTAGAACAGAGGAGCCGACGCTTTGGCCGAGTGCACCTGGGACTGGGTCAGGAACTTCGAAGTGTCTATTTTTCGTTAGTCAATCCTCCTATTAAACAAGCAGTCATACGTACATTCGGAAAACATGAGGCATTACTAGTCGTTCTCTCCTAGTCGATGGTAGGCGTCTCAGTCAGTCATTATGGGCTTGTTTATGATAAGCCCTGGAGGCCTCGCCTCCAGATAAAGGCTTGTGACGGGGTCACTTGATTGGGACGAATCGCGCGCCCCGCATCACCTAAAATCCGCCGCTTCGTTATCACCGGCGACCGGTATAGCTGTAGTGCTATATCGTTACACTGCTACAGGGGGCGGTGAGTAGGGACAAATATGGTGCGGACGTGGGACTTTATCGCAAAAATTGGTAAGGGAATCCAGCTATACTCTGTCTGGTCGTGCTAATATTTTTTTCCGCTTTTGTAGTGATGATTGGTGATTCGTATGTTGTACCCTTTTTACTAGGGATGAATGGATAGGGGGATATGTCCTTATCGTATTACCCGTGGTATCTGGTATTGTAGCAGAATAGTGTTCACTAACTTTGTATTTTTGGGATAGGGCCTGTGGGAAGTCATCGCTCACAATTCGGCTCACCGACGACAGATTCTCGGACGTGCATGATGTCACTATTGCCGCTGAGATTGGGTCGAAGATCATTGCTGTGGGAGAGCCGGTGGACGGGAGACAGCACTACATGAAGCTCCAGATATGGGATACCGCAGGCCAGGAGCATTTCCGGGCGGTGACACGGTCGTACTTTCGTAACGCGGCTGGCTGCATTCTCGTGTACGACGTTACGCGGCGGCAGACGCTCGAGAACGCAAAGATGTGGCTCAGGGATATCCGCGAATTGGCAAACGAAGACATTAGCATATGCCTTGTGGGGAACAAGAGCGATCTTGAGGATCAGAGACAGGTGCCGGCTGAAGAGGCCCGGCAATGGGCAGAGGAGAATGGAATTGAGCATTTTGTAGAGACTTCGGCCAAGACTGGTCATCGAGTGGTTGAAGCATACACTGAGGTCGCCCAGCAGATTCACACAAGCATTATCCAGGGGAGAGTTGATCTGGCCGATAAGTCTCAAGGCATAAAGGTCAACAGTGCAACGACGGGTCTTATCAATCTCAATGCATCAAAGCAAAAATCGGAGAAGTCTTCCTGCTGTTGATTTTGCCAAATCTTAAAAAGTTCATCCCCTGCATTCTCGAAGACATGATGTGGTTGATTATGAGGAGAAGAGTATGCAATTGTATAGACGCTCTAGTGAGCGAGAGAGTCTTCAAACCAAGGACGGTTCGGGTGCTGGTCTCCGAGTATAAAGCAATTAGAGATCTTTATCTTCTTAATATTACATGTTAATACGTTGTCAGATGTCGATAATCATGTTGATACGTTGTCAATTGCTGTTATAATCAAGTGTAACCTCTCACTTCATCATTTCCTGAGGCCCGTAGTACCGGGTAATGAATTTAGAACTTTATTGGTTTATCCATATCGTAAATACTGGTGGACTAGTTATCCTTAATAATCATATTCTTATCAGCTCGCTGTGCCCACTCGGTCCAACTGCCGTCGTAGACCTTGACCTTCTTGTCAGAAATCTGGTTAATGGCGCTCTCAATAATGCACGCAGTAACACCCGTGCCACACATGGCAATGGTTTCCTTGGACGGATCGAAACGCTTAGTCAGAACTTCCCTGAGCTCGTCCGGAGACAGGAAATTTTTTTTCTCATCCAGCAAGTCCGTGAATGGAACAGAGTGGGCGCCTGGTACGTGGCCACTCGAAATACCGGCTCGTGGCTCCGGCACAGAACCGTCGAATCTTCCCGCTGGTCGAGCATCAAGAATGTTATACTGGTTGAGCTTGCTCTGGTCGCATGCAATCTCCCTCAATTGCTCGTATGAAATAACTGCGTCTTCGTCAATGCCCGGAGAAACGTAGTTAGTCTTTTCAAACTCTGGTGGCTCCCCCGTCTCAATTGGCAACCCCAAGGCCTTGTACGCCGGGAAGTTGTCCAGCAACAAAGAGTTATTGTGCCTGAACACCCTCAGCATCCAATGCGCCCGCGGCGCTGAAAAGTTGCCAATGGCATCGTAGACGACCAACAGGTCATCGTTTCGGATGCCGAGGTTGCTCATGGCGGTGTCAAATGTCGCCTTGTCGGGCAGCATGTGCGGGTACGGAGAGTGAGGATCCTTGATCCCGTCAATGTCAAAGAATCGAGCACCAGGAATTCGCTCCGCGAGGTAGCACTCGTAGCCCGACTTGCCGTTGGACTGCACGGCTGGGTTGAGGAACCAGCTGCCGTCTAGAGGCACGACCCGCACCGCGGTCACATCTTTAGTGAGCTGGACAAACTGCTGAGGCGAGATTGGTCGCCTGGCTTTGATCAGATCGAGCGCTAAGCCTTTGAGAATGGACATCTTGAGTGGTTGGTAGGAAATCGTTGTGGACAAACTCCGCGATATGCATGGTTAGGCCACTTGTGTCTCCGATCCACTCCGCACCGTCCCTGCCATCCGCCGACAAGCCGCACGGGCGATATAATGAAGTAAAAAATTGGACAATTAGCCAGGAATACGTCAGAATGATAGATACATAAACTACAAATAAAGATTAATCTTTGGTAATGAGGTCCGGCGAAGCTCGCTTGGCCCATTCGCCCCAGCTGCCATCGTAGATCTTCAACTTCTGCTCTGGATGCAGTTGGTAGAGAGCAGCTTCTACAATACAGGCAGTCAAACCAGACCCGCAATAAAGCACAGTCGGCTTCTTCGGATTGAATTTCTCGAATACTCCTTCAAGCTTGTCCTTTGGCAAGATGTGGCCATTCACGGGGTCGAGAACTGCACCAAACGGCACACAGAACGAGCCCGGAACGTGTCCATTCTTCCAGCCCATTGCTGGTCGGGCGTCAATGATATTGTACTCCTTGTACTCCTCAGGGTCGCTAGCAACCCGGACCATGTCATCAAAGTCCATATAAATGTCCTTATCAACAGGGGCCTTGGACTTGTAAACGGTCTTCTCGTACGGCTTTGGCTCGCCAGTCTCAAGTGCAAAGTTGCCATTGACATAGTCAGGGAACGTCTCGAGTACGAGAACCCTGTCATGGCCAAAGTATCGCATAATCCAGGCTGCTCGAGGCGCCGAGATGTTGCCCAGCGCGTCGTACACGACCACGAGGTCGTCTGGGGTGATCCCCAGCTCGCCCATAGCGGCATCAAACTCCTTCTGAGTGGGGACCATCCGTGGGTATGGCGAAGACTTGTCCTTGATCTCGTCCATATCGAAGAAGCGCGCATTGGGGATTCGGGGGCGTTCAAGGTACCACTGCTTGCCAGACTCGCCGTTGGACTGAGAGGGGGGATCCCGGAAGAACGTAGCATCGAAGGTCACAGTACCAGGATGCTCCTTCAGCAGCTCTACGTACTCCTTAGGAGTAATTGGCCGCTTCAATTTGAGATATTCGTTCACGTCAACCATATTTTTTTTTGGTTCCTTTGGTGTGCACAAAGGAGAAGTGAAAGGAGAGTCTGGGGCTTGTTTTAAGCCCACATCGGCGTCTGGCAAATGCCGTCCCCCCGCCCCCTTCTAAAGGCCGTGCGGCTCACCACGCCAAGCCTCACGAACCATTAAGCGTTAAATGGCAAGCACCAAGCACTAAGCTGTGAAGAAATTAGTGAAGCTTTGAGCAATTGCTACGATTGAAACCTACGAGTGACATGTTAAATCTCCGACAGCGATGAAATGATGGCTATTAAGTTTATAATAGCTATGGAATCTATGACTAAATAAAGATAGGGATGACGAAGATAGGTGATGGAGATAGATGAAGATAAATGATGAAAAGAGACGAGGAGAGAGATATAGATATTATGAAGATAGAGATGAAAAGAAACGGATAGCGAAGAAGGAGATCATATATTCCAGTGAAACATTACATTATTCAGGTACAGGAGATATACATCTCATAAATAAAGCGTATTGGCGGGTGTCTATAACACTTGTTTTGATTTTTGGCAGTCGAAATCATCGCCTTCGAAGACCCTCATTCGACGGCTGGTCATTATTATTATTATTATCGTTCACTGCTTCGGAGCTGGCCTCCGGCAAAGCAGGCAGATGTGCGCCAGTAGTCACGACCGGCGACCTTTCTATCATTTGTTCGCTCGGTGGTCGCGGGTCGCCTGGTGGTCGCGGTTCACTCAATGATCGCGGTGACTGCGGTTCCTCATCGTTGTTACGGCCCACGCGGTCTCCACCAGTGACTGCCGCCTTGATGAACTTCAAAAACCGGTCCCCGTACTCCTGAGCTGGCACGGCCGAGATAGTCGGCCGAGAGTGGGACAGCCCTTTCCAAAACGTCTCAATGCGCTTGAAAAAGGTGTATGGTGTGAGGCAGTCGATAACGCCAAGGTAATATATCTCGCTGATGTCCTCGTTGTTCTCGTCCGTTGCCCTAAATCCTCCGCTGTCGGCGTAGAACGTAAAGTCACGCTTCCTAAAACCATAGTTAGTACCAACCATATACCACAAAAGACTGGGAGGGGACATACAAATAATCGTCAAAGGCAAAGTCAATGCCACTGAGCGCCGTAGGTGAGGCAGCGTTGATCGCCTTACGAAGCTCTGCAACCTTGGTTTTCGACATACCGGCGGCGTCCGGGTCAAACACTGAAAGCGTCGAGTCGCGAATGTTCTCCGTGTTACCCTTGGTCAGGTCATGGATGCCAATGAGCAGCGAATAGTCCATGATGTTAAGCCGTTTGAGGAGCGCCACGTCGATTTCCAGCTGGCCAATGAATTCCGCCCGTTTTCGCGGCCCCAGACGAATCTTTTCGTTGTGCTTGATCCAGTTGAGATCCTTATAAACTCTAGACCTTTGCAGCACACCGTCGGCCGGCTCGGGGAACATACGGCCGAGAGTCGACCCTTTGAGATCGTAGGTGCGGTGAATGTCGCGGTGGGGCGGGAACAGGTTGTTCATGACAATGAAGTGGATCTTGCGGCCAAACGGCAGCTTGACGCGGTGCAATCCGTAAAACTGCGAGATGAGCGTGTTGGGGTTGTTTTTGACGTGCAGGTAGTAGTCCTTGAGGATCTTTCGCAGCATCTTGTGCTCCGAGTGGTGGATCGTCTTGATGATGAACCGGTAGTCGCGCGAAAAGTAAAAGAAGGACCCGGACTTGCCTGGCGAGCCCAGCTCGGAGACAATGTACTTGGAGGTGAGCGAGACCAGGTAGTCTGCCGGGTCGAGCTTGAACATCTCGCGCAGGTGTCGAAACACCCACGGCGCGTAGTCCTTGAACTTGAAGTCGTACTTGGCGCTCGGCGTCAACTCGTTGCCGCTAATGTCAAACGCCAGTTTGTGCTTCGCTGTGAAGTCGGCATCGCACAGCTCGTGGTTAACCTTTGCATTGCACCGCGAGACTGAAACTCGAATGCCTGTTAACATGTTGTAGGCGGTGACGAAGTTCACGTGCCCTTCAGACACTTTTGTACCCACCAAAACTCGCTCGTCCTCCAGGAACTCACGTTTACGCCTTCTGTGCTCTCTCTGGGCAATAATGGCCTCTCGCAGGCGCTCAATGTCGTGGGCTGATGGGCTCTGCTCGTCCAATTGCGCCGAGCTCGACGGTAGCCGCTGGCCCAGCAGGCTTCTTCGCCGCGAGAACGAGAAAGAAGTACGCCTCGACGACAATACAGCGCTCGCTGTTGACACACGGTGTAGCGAATTGCGGTGCGACGAGGAGCCTGACCGCTGAGACGACATCGAGCTGCGATTACCCGCCTGTTGCAGATGCAAATATACGTTTTGGTATGCGTCGCTTGCCGATTTCTGCGGCTGCGGCGGCGGCATGGTCTTGCGTGGAATGGCCGAGGTCGAGCTCGACCGGGGAACAAGCGATGCCGAAGATTTACTAGAGTTCACCTCAATTGAACTGGGAGCAGTAATACCGTTAGTCTCTGGTTTAGTCTCTGGTCTGACTGGGCCGTTTACAAACTCCCGAGAGGTCTGAGACTGAATTGGCGGCCTGACTGGGCCGTTTACAATCTCCTGAGACGTCGGACGAGCTATTGAGGGCTCGACTGTGAGGGTGCTACATGACGCGCGGGACTCCACTGGCTGTGGTGTGCGTTCGTCGTCTCTATCGGTGAAGTAGTCTCCGCCATCGACGTTTTGCGGGCTTTGGCCCGGCGAGGACGAAGCCCCATTACGCCTGGGGGCGTCCTCTACGGAAAAATCAAAGCTCTGTAGCGACTGCGTGTTGCTGTGGCTCTTGCAGTTGTTGTTTTCCGGGTTAAGCTTGTCGTTTTCGGGGTAGAGTTTATCGTTGTCGTCGCGTCTCGCGGGCCTCTCACCGGCCTGGTCCTCCTTCTTTGAGTTCTCATCCTTGGCGTACTCGTTGGAATATTCGCCCTTGGCGTAAGCCTTCGGTTCTAGTGTCGAAAAGCTGCCATTGCGCGCCGCTGCGTTATAGAACCGCTTGTTCGCCTGGTGGTACTCGTCGACACTGGCATTGCGCCCCGGCATGGGCAGGTGCTCATCCGACTCGACCGTGGTCGCCAGCGACGACATGGATCGCGCCGTCGACAGCGCCTGAAACTGGTCCTCGTCCCCCGTCTCGTCCGATGAGGAGGAGCTCGCCTGGGGGTACACCGCCTCCGGCTCAAATACGCTTCGCTTCGTGGTATGCTCCTCGTCCAAGTACAACGGTCGCGGAGCCAACATGCCTACGAAACTTGTGAGCCCGGTTGTCCTCTACGCAGACCTCCCTTCCAGGCCTCTTCCCAGCGCTCTTACTGTGGTGGGTGCCTCTTTCTAGGGGCCCTTTCCTACGGGTATAGCAAAAACACAGACAGACCACCCCTAAGCAGAAATGGCCTGGTCTACACAGCTATCTACTTTTTTAATTTCGTCCCCCCGAGAGTGTGCTCGTCGTATTCGCCTCGATTGATGCGCGGGGGGGGAGTCGTTCGTCGTCAAAAAGCGTCTGTCGGGTGGGTTCAATTGGGAATGCAACGAATTCTCGGTGGGTGGCCCGGCCCCCAATGTGATAAGGGGCGCTCCGCCGCCCAAACAACCGCTGTTTTGCGTGCGTCGCTGGTGCAGCAAAAATGTGTTACACGTCTCACCCGCTCACACCCACGCTGCTCCCTAAAGACCGCCTACGCATATAGGCTACACTTGGCCCTGTCGTCTCAGGCGTGGCACCCTGCACTGGTTACGGCGCGTCTTCCAGCTCGGCGGGCGGATGGCGCCGGACTCGAGTAAATGATGAGGACCCATGGAGTGTCTGAGACAGAACCTGTCAACCCGTCGTACGATTGAGTTCGGCGGTGAAGCGTTTCATTCGCCCTAGACCCTGTTACAGTATTAGAGGGGGCTCTGGCCCCCAAACCCCCCCTCTCCGGCTCTTCAGAATTGAAGTGAGCACAGTAGCTTGTGGGATCTCTTTCATTTACTCGTTCGGGTATATAGTTAATGCTTCTACATGAACTGATTCAGGTATACACAGGAGTTAATGCTTCTATATGTATAAGACCGCCGGATCGGTACAGCTGCCTGTGAGCTGCATATGCGTCCCTGCCGTACAATACACTGTTCCAGGTTGACGGAATGGCAAAAGCTTATGCTCTGCTAGTAAAGTACCTGCAGACGAGAGCATATAATGAAAAAAAGCTAGAAAAGATTAATAATATTGTGCGTTGTATCTCGCTAGCATCGTGGTGTACAACGCATCTCTTCATCTGAGACTGTCGCAGCAAATCTTAATCGACGACCGACGAAGCAATGCGAAAAAGATCGACTGGGATGTAGAATGGCATTGCAAGTCACGTCTGGTGCTACAGTTGAGTAGTGCTTTATGTCAGGTAAGCATTGTGGCACATTGGCCATGAAATGAAACTGCCTACATGTCATCGGAACTGTACTAATTAATGTACTGGACCAAACAGGTTAGTAAGTAATTGACAATTCCTACTCAGACGTTAGTTGTTGTACAATACTTAATATTTATGCAAATGAATGTACACACAAATAAACAAATAAAACAATCAACGTTTTCCCAGGTACCGTGGTATGAACTGATTGGATGTTTATTGCGCTTTTATTCTACAGCATATTCCCCGGGGACCCTACCATTATAACAACCCTACGCTAACAAAAACAACTATACCTGTATTATATGGGAAGTAGTAATGATAGTAACGTATTAGATTCTTATAATATAAAAAAATACCATTCCGGTAATCTTTCATGCAATAGCAAATTTACTTCGTATCATTTTGCGTCTCACGGCTATGGCGATAACAGCTATCATTCAAACAGAGAAGTTACCGTGGCAATACATATTCTGAACTGGCGGGAGTCTACACTTCGCTATACCTGACCTTAATATGAAATATTTATTGATTGCAACGTACTGTTACTGTCACAAACTTGGACCGTTCCAATGTCAATATTAATAATCTCTCTAAGATACCGGTAACGCCAATTAATTCAGCGCTTAGCAGACCTGCATATACTTCCATTAGTGGAAATCTTGTCAACGCTCGACAACAAAGTATGGTAACCAAGATCGGTAATGCTTTATTAATAAAGTAGGCATTGATGAGATTCCAGAGTAAAAACGCAAACGAACTATCTTTCAAATTTCTTTAGGAATCATTATAGGTAAGTATCTTGAGTTAATCCACGTTTTATCACTGCTCCTTCAATGAGGATGCCTCTACTTTACCAACCATTGGACAATTGCCGTAACACGTTATTGACTGATATACACTAAAGCTGATCAGCCGTGCTCCACCGGTGGCATCGTAAATAGTTCCGTATGACTTATTGACTCAATTGAGAACCGGTAGAATAAGGATAGGTATGTTGAGGTATAGCGGTTCGGTGAGTGTCCGGTGTGGACAGGCTCGGCGAGTGACCGATGTAGACAGGCTCGGAGAGTGACCGAAGTGAAACGGTTCGGAGAATAGCCGAGCTGCGGAATCGGAACATCGGCGATGAAGCGAAGGAGAATCACACCGGTGGCATGAAAGATAAATTGAGGGAAGTTCCCATGGTTGGAGAAGAAAGCAAATAGACAGTAATGCAGGAACTCACCGGGGACCAAGTCTCTGACACACAAGCAGTAGCTGCGACAGAATGAATGGATAAGGATCCATTACTCTAACAAGGTAGTCAAATGTGTGCTCCTCCAGAGCTACGGGAGCTCGAGGGCTGGCCCTCGAATGACAACGGTTTATCCTTTATTACGCGTTTTTCTACAGCTAATAATTAGCAATATAATGGTTGAAAAAGTCTCGCAGGTAGAAGAAGGACTTCTTAAAGTATCGCTTCTGCGTCTCGTAGTCAACATACTGAATGCCGAACCGCACGTCGTAGCCCACAAACCATTCAAAATTGTCATAAATAGACCATGCCACAAACCCTTTAACTGGCACATTGTATTCATTTACAAGCTTCAGCACCTCCCGGAGATACGCATGGTAGTACTCTACTCGGTCCGAGTCGTACCGAGCATCGGCAATGCTCAGCTTTTGCTCGTTGTAGATGCTAGTACCCACCTCAGCAATAACGATGTCAGTCTTGAATTTCTTCCAGATCTGCATGACACCCTCTCGGAAGAATTGCGGAGTATTTCGCAGCCATGGCGTGTCGTCGCTAGACTTTGCTCCTCGCATCCAGTCACCTTCGACTTGATCGACCAGTACAGCACACTCGGGCCACCGCGGGTGCTTCTCGTTAGCAATACACGCGGCAATGCCCCCATCCGGCGCCTTGACAGGCTGACCAGAATATCCATCCCATGCAAAGTGGTCGGCAGAGTCGATAATTAGTTTCTTCTCCTCCTCAGTGAACTCCCTGAGGCCCTTGTCGCCAAAAGCCTCCCAGACTGCCTCAGGATATTCGCCATTCAAGTAGATTGGATCGGTGAACCAGCCCTGGGCAAACGCCAAGTACCGTTCAGCAGCCTGCCTGTCCTCCGCCGACTCTGTGAGCGGACGCACGGAAGCAAACGCATTCTTGTAACTAATGGTGTAGTCGTTGTCTCGGCCAAACTTCTCTCGGAATACCTCAACGGCCTTGGCGTGTGCCAGGTGGAAGTTGTGGACGCACTTCATGTACACCTCATCGGGGGTGTTGCCAAACATAGGAATCTCCTTTCTGGCGGTCTTACTAACCACTTTCATGTGCATACAAAATACCTGCGGCTCATTGAAGGTATACCACTTCTTTACCTTAGACCCAAGAGCCTCAAACATAATTTCAGCATAGTCGACGAAATCGTTCACGGCCCGCTCATCAACGAAACCGCCGTACAAGTCCTGCAATGCCTGTGGGTAGTCCCAGTGAAAGAGGGTCACAATTGGCTCAATGCCATTCTCAAGGAGGTAATCGACCTCGTCAATGTAGTGCTGGAGACCAGCCTTATTGATCTTACCCTTGCCATAAGGCAAAACTCGCGACCAAGAGATTGAGAACGAGTAGTAAGGCACGCCCATGGCCTTGAGTCGCTGTGTGTCCTCCTTGTATAGATAATAATGGTTGCAGGCGACATCACCAGTATCATGATTTTTAATTAGGTCTGTCTTGTGGGCAAGTGTATCCCAGATAGACGGCCCTCGACCCTCGTCTTTCGCCGCACCTTCAATCTGATAAGCCGAGCTGGCAACGCCCCATACAAAGTCGCTCGGGAGCGTCAGTGGGTTCTCAAACGGCGGCATATTTGGCGGAGGAATTAGCTGCGAAGTAGGAATTGGTGCTGGTTCAACAACCTTAGTGACTGGAGCAGTCTTGACATCGTACCCGCTCCAGAGCTTCTCGAAGTCGCTCAAGTTCTGGTAGCCAACTGGCTGCTGCGAAGCCAACAGCCCCAACACGTAGGAGAGGGGCTTCATTTTTTAGTTGATTCACTATAACTGCAAAGTTAGCCATTAGTACTTTATATATAGTGCGGTACTATATGGCTGGTCGACTGGAACGGGTTGAGATTTATCCGTATTTCTGCCGGTAAAGGGATAATGTAACAGCAGCATTTGTCCTGCTATATACTCACGAACGAGTAAAACTCCGCCGAAACTCCGTATATGTCAATTGGAAGCTCTAGTTGACAATTTGACGTAAACAACCCCAGAGGTACATCTTTTGGGCTAAAATTTGGATTTACTAGATTTGGAGCCTTTTTAGCGTTCCGATAACTTGGAGCTTCGCAGAAATATGCGGAGAAGCGGAGTTTCGGCTTTACGCCTATCCCGGACTCCACTGCATAATCGATGATCTGCAAAATGTGGAGTACAAAGTAGGACCCTGGAAATCATATAGATGAGCAGTTCCACTCGAAATTCCGCTACGAGCATTTGAGAGTTGAATTAGCCGAGCAATTGCATGGGAAAACTGGCGGAGTCTCCGCTGCAAAGCGGAGCTATGGGAAGATTGGCCTTCGAAGTCGTTATACGTTCAATGAGAGAATGGTATTAGCAGTCAAGTTAGTGGTACATAGTACTACAGTGATAATTGAAGGGAGCAGTCCCCAGATTCTCTGGGGCTCCGCGTAGGCGAAGAAGTACAATTGGCTCGTACTTCAAGAGTTCGACCTTCATGATACTGTAACCCCTTTTGTTAGAAACTCCGTTGCTTGAGATTTCTCTCACCCAGAATTGGCAACAAGGTAAAGCTGGGGACATATGTATTGGCTCAAAAAATTGTCAACTGAAGCTCTCCATGAAGCGGCTAAGCTACTGTACTGTTCATTTTGAGGCTCCGCAAAGCAGATCAGGAGCACTGGTAATCATATGGCTATTGAAAGCTCCGCGAGTATCAGCTCTTCCACCGAAAATAGGCTATTACCGGAAGAAATGACGGTGACTTGATACATAACTCCTTCTCTAGACTAGTCTATATTTACTCTCCGTGAGTAAGAGTTAATGCTCATTAACGGTACTCTTAATAAGCAGGGAGAGACAGATGACAATGAAGTAGCCTGTGGCAGACATATAGAAAAGTAGCTCCGGTTTCCGCTCCACCGTAAAAGAGTATACCTGGAGTCCGATGCTCTCAAAAGCAGTGCTAGTAAGGCCATCCAAAACTCCCTTTGCCCCCAAGAATTCGCCAATTTGGTCCTTTGGAACCATGTTGAGCAGTCCAGACTGGATTGTCGGCTTTGCAATGACCCCTGAGGTAGCCACAAATGACGAGGCAATCCACTCCGTTGTATTCTGCGCAAATCCGTAGCCAGTGTACCCAAGAACCTCGAGGCAGTTGCCGAAACGAACAATGAATATCTCGCTTTTGGACACCCCGGACCCGCTCACCGCCTCTGCGTAGACTCGCCTCAATAACTTGAACACCTGGGGGATGATGAAAACGAGTAGTATAATTCTAGCGCATGCAGTAGCCGACTCGAGGTAGCCAATCTCGACAGTAGTCCATCCAAACTTCATCTGCGGGTAGAGAACTGCAACGCCCGCCCTGCCGGCGATAATAAGCTCGTACAGCAAGTCGATGACTACCAGCACCATAATATTGCGCATGACAGTGGATGATTGATCCCTGGCAATCCGGAAGATGCTCCTAATGGGATCAAAAATATTGAACTCATTGAACCACCGCCGGACAAGCGGTTGCTCGGTCTTCTCCCTCTGCTTCCTCTGGTATGCAGAAAGGGCATTGTCCACTGTTCTCGGTGAAATTGACTCTGGAACTACGAACTGCAGCAGACACACGGCCAACACCTCGAGTACCAAACTGCCATAGAAAGTAGACATCAGGCTCCCTGATTGCTGGACGAGACGACTGCTCAGAAAGGGACCGCTCGCCTTGCCAATTAGTACGCATGCCTGAACGTAGCCCATCGCCTTGGCCCGCTCCCTTGGGCGCACACAGTCAGCTGCGTAACTGGACATCATCACGGTAATCAGCACATTCGTGCCAAACAGCCCGGTAATTATATAGGTAGCAATGATTGAGCGGTAGCCAAACACCCTCCAGTACTTCATGAGGACCACCATAGATAGCAGGGTAAGGATGTTTCCAGCAAAGACTACTCCAAATACCGCCTTCCTACCAACACGGTCCGACATTTCTGAGATTCGTGGGAGCATGTATAGCCCAATTAGACCGCCAATTAAGGAGCAGAGAGCCGTGTACTGAGATACAGCCGACTGGACGTCTGTCTTCTGGCACCGTGGGTCCTGATCGGACAAGGGCAAGTTGTACTGGTCGCGGCAAACTAGCGTAATAGCCCAATTCATCCTCACATTGTTCAGCATGTACCTGGATATCTCCGCCAATGCGAACAGAGGTAGGATCATGTAAATTGATGGCCTCTTGGTCCAGTGGACCTTCTCGAGCTCTTCGAACTCATCTTCGCTGGCCACTAGAGGAGTTGTCTCCGAAACCAAGCCATCTAAACTCGCCATTTCTGCTCCTCCACCTTCCTGCGAGCCATTCTCCGTTTATATAGCCTCTCTCTGTGATCTTCGTATATCAGCTGCAGTTTATGCCTGCAGACCACGGCACTCGAAGCTCCCACCGGATGGAGGCCGATCCCGCCGGCTTCATAGTGCGGCTGATTTAAGCGTGAGTCGGACCCCGTCGATCTCCATTCATGTATGACCTTTTCATCATTCCGCCGTTCAATTGATCCTTCAATGAAGTAAAAAAGTATGGAGCCACAAGTCTAATGTTCTGCTGCAGTTCCAATTGATTAGCGAAAGTAGATGAGTGATGAAAATAAACTCATCTATTAGAGACCATATCTCAATTGAGGTTGTCTCTGTTACTATAGACTTGAACAGCAATTGTATGGTCCAATCCTCCGCGAAGCGGAGCCCAAGGGGTTTGGGGGACTGGTCCACCAAGAACAGTTGCTAAGCTACCATATATTAATAATTAGCGAGGAACCGATAGGCTAGTTGGGGGGGGGGTTCAAAACCAAATGCATCTATAAATTCTAGTTGTAACCATTAAGCATTTGCTTCTCCTCCTGCTCGTAGAATCGAACCTTTGGAATGTCCGACTCTTCGAGTGGAGTGACATTGACCAAGTACTCCTCGCCTGGGAAGAGATCAAAGCCATTGTCCTGCCAGTGAGCAGTCTTGCCCTCGAGGTAGAGCTCGACACCCTTGGTTGGTTTGTTCGTGGTTAGCTTGACCTGGGTTGGGGAGACCTTGGTGACGATGACCACTCGGCCTGGAAGAACCAAGTGCTTCAGTGGCTGTGGCCAGTCGCCGGCTCGAGCGAGAGCCTTTCCGTCGTTATCAACCAATCGAGCGTAGATGATAGAGAACTGGTCGACGCCAAGGTCCTCGCACACTTCAGTAGACTGGTTCGGCAGAAGGGTGAATGGCCTGTCCTCGTAGTCCTTGATGAGCTTGCCGGAGGTGGCGTCGTAGGTGGAGAGCTTGAGAATGACCTCCTTTGGCTCGAGAAGGTTGCTGGCACCCCAAACATCGAAGATGTACTTCTTTTCGACGAGATCGTGAGGCGGACCCAGAGCTGGGCCGGAGAGTTTGGTGTTCTTGTCCTCTGGAGTGGTCCGGTAGACACCCACGTTGATTGGAGCGGATTCGCGCTTGACGGCGTAGTAAGCGAGCTTTGCGTTGCCATAGAAGTCGCAGATAGCCCACGAGGTCACTGGCCAGCAGTCGTTAATCTGCCAGACGAGGGCGCCGGCGACGTACTCCCGGCCTGGGCCCTTCCACTGTCGTCGCCAGCATCGGTAAGCGTAGGCAAGGCACTCAGACTGCATGAGCTGAGTCGCGTAGATCCACGACTCGAGGTCCATTGATCGCACTCGCAAATTCTCCATGACATAAAGAGCCAGACGCCGCTCGAAGCCGTCGGCCTTGTCGTGGTGCTCAACAACCAAACTCTGCGGATACAGCTGACTCTTCTCCGTGACGAAGGACTTGATGGTCTCGATGCACGGGAAGGCCATCATGCCGAACTCACTAACAAATCGGCCGCCAAGCTTGCCCCAGTTCTGGTACTTCTCCTGGGAACCGTGCCAGACGTTCCACTGGTGAATATCACCGACCAGAGGGTCGGAGGAGTTCTTGCCGCCCCATGGAGAACCTGGGTGGTACGGCACCCGGCACAGCTCCCCGACAATCGCTGGGAAATCCTTCTCGTAGGCCTCCTTGGCTGGGAACTGCTTGTCTGTGAGCTTCAACTGCTCCTGGACCTGGTAGTCTTCATTGTTGCCTGCGTAAATGACAATGGAGCAGAAGTGCCGCAGTCGCTTGACCTGGTCTCGGGCCTCACGTCGCACGGACTCTGCCATCTCCTTGTAGTATGGATATTGACCGCAGGCAAACATAAAGTCCTGCCAAACTAGAACACCGACTCGGTCGCACTCCTCGTAGAAGAAATCCGGCTCGTAGATACCTCCGCCCCACACTCGGACCATAACCTGGTTGCAGTCAACGATTCGCGAGATCCAGGTCCGATAGTCGTCATTTGTGATGGCAGTGATGTAGTTATGGGCTGGAATCCAGTTGGAGCCAGCGCAGAAGACTGGAACGTTGTTGACTCGAAAGAAGAAAGAAGAGCCCTCCTGCTCCTTGAGAGGCTCCTGGACCAATTCGAGCCTCCGAACGCCAAACCTCTTCGCACAAGAGTCCAGAGCCTCACCATTCGCGCCCTTGAGAGTTGCCTTGACCTCATAGAGCGGCTGCTTACCGTAGCCCACTGGGTACCACAGTTCTGGCTTATCGAGAGTGAACTTTGCACTGCCCTTACCACCGGAAACCTTGGTGGTGCCAGTAGCGACAGACTCCCCGCTTGGAGAGACGAGTTCGACCTCAGCAGCAACAACGCCCGCGCCGTCGCCAAGGGTCTCCACCTGGACCTCAATGGAGGCACGGAGGTCAGCGCTCACATCAACGTCGGCGTACAGCTCAGACAGCCGCGCGGCGTAGCTCTCGAGCCGCACTGGCTTGAATGGGCCACATGTCATGAGCACTGGGCCCCAGTCCCAACCGTAGTGGTACTGAGCCTTTCGCACGTAGACACGGGTTCGGTCGCCATTGAATGCTTCGAGATGGCCGTATTTGTCGGCCAGCTCGTGACCCCGCTTCAATGCACTGGCGAAGTGCACGCGCAGGGTGTTCTTGCCCTCTTTGAGCTTGCCATTGACATTGACCCGGTGGATGTGGAACATGTTGTCAGACTTAAGGATCTCCTCGCCATTGAGGGTCACGGTCGCGATCGTGTCGAGTCCTTCGAAGATGAGATCCTGAGTCGACAATTGGGCATTGCGCGTGTACTCCAACTCGCCCTCGTACTCCCAGTCGGCCTCGGCCACCCACTGCACCAGCCGCTCGTTCCGGTCAATGAACGGATCTGGGATCTTCTTTGCGGCCAGCAGATCGGTAAAGATCTCGGCCGTCTCACTGGATGGGTCCGCAGCTGCATTGAACGCCGCTTCCCCAACCTGTCGCCATTGCCAGTTTCTGACGGTCACAACCTCAACAGACATATTCTTTTATTTGTTTTATGGAAAATAATAGTTGTATTCTGAAATAGAAAAGGGAATTGCAACGCCATTAAATAGTGGCCCCTTCCCCACTATTTTCCACGTTACAGTCGCCAGTTGTAGGGTGGCATGGTGATGCACCGGGGGTCCACAAAATACTCCGCGAAAACCTCCGCCGACTCCTGTACCTTGGCAAACCTCGCCCCCAGGTTTCCCCGGATCAGCGCTGCTTAAACGATAATGAGCTGTATTAGGGCTGTTTTGATATGTAGCAATTGAATCAATATATTACAATGCCATTCGGCAATTGGGCCGGACCCGAACGGACATAAGCGTGGAGAGCGAGATCGGGAACTGTCGCCTCGGATATCTAGTGTGTATATAAGTACAAGGGATCCGATAAAACTACTTCGCAGTCGCTTGGAGTCGGATTAATTAAACGGGCTGATCACCCTTAGTCGTTATATAAATAGGGTGTTCCGGTATTTTCTCGTCCTTGCGTTCTTCAGCTTCTCTGGGTAGAATGACCAAATTGGCCTGGAAGGCACCACTCCAGAGGTAGTACCCGGCTGTTCATTAACCTGGTTTATGGTTACTCCAACTTATTCGAACCAGTTGAAAATGGCCCACAATTTCTCGATATCGAAACTCGGAGACTTGCTTAAGGCCACTAAGAAGAAGAACAAACTGGCTGCTCGGAAAGGGAATTAATGTGAGGGAAGGAAGGTAAAATCGAACGAAATATTGGGAAGTGAGGATTAATCGAGGAAGCCCCTGTCTCGCGCATCGGATAGGAAGAGCTCGACCGCCGTGCTCCTGGCATCTCGATAGACCCAAAACACCACAGCGCCATCAGAGTACTCAGTCCAGTCGACGCCCCCGAGCAGCGCCTTGACTTTGCCAAACAGCTCCGGATCCAGCTCCTCGTCGGTCCACCACGCCAGGGCTCGCTTACAAAACTCGTACTCCACCTGGTTGTACAATTCGAGCATGTACCGCGCTGTCAGTACCTGGCACTGGCGCAGAATGGGCCACTTGGGGTGCATGTGTCCTCCACATTTGAACGTGCTCTTTGCCATGCCACTCATGAACTGAAGCAGGCCCGGAACCGGCACCAAACACATCTGCTTGCCAGTCGTGCTCGGGTAGTTGAGGGCAAAGTTGTAGAGCGCCAGGGTCGCTGTATTGTGGAGAACGTGGAGAATGACGGCCTCGTTGGGCGCAATAAGCTCGTCCTTGACTACGGTGAGGTGTTTTGGCAGTTTTACGGGCCAGATGAGCAGCTCAGACTCGAGCTGCAGCAACCGGTACCGTCTCTCGCGCCAGGTCCGCGTCCGCGAATTGTCTTCTTTAAGCTCCTTGTCGTCGAGGAGCGGTTGCGGCTCGTGTACGAGGGTCAGCACGTTGAATAGGGTGTACGAGAGCAGCAGGAAATGGTGGGCAAAGGTATTATCGTCAATTGTAGCCACCAATTCATCAAATCCACACAGCAATTGGGGGTCCAGGTGAGGGCGCGTGTTATCCACGAGCGAAGTCCACGTATCAACCGCCATGGCTCCCAAAAGAAGAGCAGCCCGCGTGGCCGGGTCCGACAGCATTGGCATTGCGTTGATCTGCGCCATGAGTGTGCTGTGCAAATCAGCAGAAATCTTTGACCGCACAGCGTGGATAAGGATAGACCCCAGGGTCACCTCATTCCATTCGGACTCGCGGTCAACAAGGTAGTAGAACATCTCGTGCAGTAGATCCCGCGTTGTATCGGTCATGTTAGCTTCAGGGGACGACACGGAAGCCAGGGAAACACAGCATCGCGTTAGTTTGCTGATATTCTCTGGGCCATCGAGCGCAGACTCCGGCAGGAAAGGTGAAAACGGCTCGATCTGGAGCTTGTAAATTGATTTCAGCGTTCCCTTGGCGGCTTTAGCCCGCGGGTTCGACGGGTTTGTCATGCCCAGCAGCTCCGTATACTGGTTAGACGGCGGAGAGAGCCCATAGCCCGCTGACGGCTGGGCAGACATTTGTTCTTCGACACCACTGCCCTGACGCTCCCTTGGAGAGTAGGAGACTGCGCTACTAGGCGATATAGCTGACTGGGGACCGGAGGGTGGTGCATCTGGCCGGCGAGTCTCATAGAGCGCCGGTTGAGGCATGTTCTGGAACGGAACGACGCCTACCAAATGATGGGTTCCGTAGGAAGAGCTGTAGGCGCTGTTGCTACTGAACCCGCTGTTACTAGGGAACCCAGCTTCTTCATAACCTGGCGACGGGCCCGAACCCGAAGCCCTGCTCCTTTGACCTTGTCCAGGAGGAACAGAGCCAGATCCATTGAGCGGAGGGTGGGCGGAACCGGATTGACTACGCGGCGGATGGGCCGGCTGGCCTTGAATCGCTGCAGCTATCTGCGCAGACTTCATCCGCCGCTTCTGGCTCTTCTCCTTACGGCTGAAAACGCACGGCACGCCGCAGAGCTTGCAATGTTCGCACTCGGTCGAGTTCTCGAGCACCTCGCACTTGACCTTGCGGTGCCGACAGTAGTTACAACTCTTGTGGAACTTGACTCCGCCCGTCGACACGGGTTTGCCCGTACGCTTGGCAACTGACGACTCGTCCGGGTTCAGGATGTAGTTGAGGGTATTGGAAGTGCTGCTGATAGAGCTCCGGCGGTTTGCAGGGCTACGGTACGCGTCGACGAGTGGTGTCGGCGGCGACCCCGAGTCGGTAGAGTCCTGTCGCGAGCCGCCAGCGTATTCCGGGCGGCCTGCGGTGTATTCGGGGCGGCTCGGCTGTTCGAAGGAGCCGTCCAGAATCGTATCCGCCAGCATCTCTCCAGGGAACCTCGTTCACCAACACACGACTACGGTATACAAATACAGAATACAATAAATACAGAGGGAGAGACTCCTGCAAGGGAGGGGATGATGCCAAGTTACGCACACCAAGCGGGCGTAATGCTAGGGAAAGTTGAGACTTTACGGTCCTCCACCGTTTGAAATGTCGTTACAATTTTCCGGGCTCGCCTATACGCGGGGGACCCCACAGTTCCACTATGCGCCAAGCCGAACATCGCGCGTGTTCTCAGGTGAGGGGTACCAGACCACCCAAACCTGCCTAGGGAGGCCTTTACAAGATGAAGGGCTTCCAATGGGCCTGGCCGTTGGCGGTTCACGGGGGAACCGGATTCTGCGATATTTGGCGTCCTGGGAGCTTTTTGCAAAGGGTCCCAGCTCAGGGTTGGCTGCATACTCCGTGTCTTGAAATACATGGGTCTCCAACTCGCCTAAGGCCATGCTAGGCGGTTTCTAACTGCTTCTGGGGCTTCCTTGGGACCTGCAAAGCTTTGAAAGCCGTTGAGATTGAAATTGCTACGTAGTATGTAAGTCTCAATTATTCAAAAGATCCGGAACTACGTTATCCAGCATGCATTGGCCATATAAGCATTGAGGATCAGCCTTAGAAGATAAGTACAATATTTGTATTGGGCAATTTGGGGGGAAAGAAAAGGAAAGAGAGAGAAGCATTGGGCAACGAGGAAAAGGAGGGAGAAGCATTGGGTACAAACTACATGTATATCATTAAGAAGTTACTGGGAAGATATAATTGGAGATACATTACAAAGCCGGCCGGGACTCACCAAGCTGGAAGTCTTTCTTGTCCTTTTCAACCAAATACGTAGAAGGGTCTGCGACCGGAGCAGGCTGGGCCATCATTCCACCCGCCTCAGCCCAACTACTGAGCAATGCAGCCGTCTTCTCATCAGGCACCTTGAATCTCGTACCATTGTCCCACCACTTGGACGAAAACCCAAATGCTATCATGCAGCGGACTTTGTCGCTGGGGTTGGGGACGCCGCAGTGCCACAGAGACAGGTCGCGGATGACGACCGACCCCTTAGGCACAGTGGGCTGGAGCGGCGGCACCCGCGTGCGGCGTGCATCAACAATGGCTGCTTTGATCGACGGTGACTCTTTGGAGTGCGGGTCGTCGAAAATGGACTCGTCCCGTAGCAGATGGGTGCCCGGCCACATCTCCGTCGAGCCCGTTTCCACCGACATATCGATGAGCGGGATGTTGGCGACGACATAGCCCGGCGAGGCGATGTGCGACATGTTCTCATCAGCATGGACCGGCTGCCGCCGCGTGCTTTGGGGCAGAGCCGTATTGCCGCTGACAAAGTCCCACTTTGCCCCCGGTCCCAGCACATGCAGGATCGCCTCAAACAGCAGCTTATTCCCATAGACGTCCTCGTAGAGGTGCTCTGTGAGGTGCAGTGGCGGCGCCTGCTGGATGTTCTCTGTGCCAAAGTTGAGCGACTCTGGATCCTCGCGGACACGCCATGCGTCGGGTTCCATGAACTCGTTGAGTGCGGTGAGATGGCTGGGGTCAATGAGATCTTGCAGGATCACTACGCCGTCTTTCCGCATCCCTTCGACAATACGGCGGAGGTTGTCATTATTCCACGCTCCAGTGGTCTTTTCGGTATTGGTAGCTTTGACGGTTTCAACCATTGTTTAGAAAATTAATATTGTATACTCGTTAGATTAGAGCATTACATAACTGTAGTTAAAAAAGATCGGGCGCTCCTTCTCGTTATATATCGAGTGCAACCCTGGTCATTGCTCTCTCTCTCTCTCTCCACACTCCACACTCACTACTGTACTGTATTTTAATGTAACGGTAACATTGGTAGTGCATGGTGTCGCAGATTTCTCTTATCCCGCCCCGCCAGGGGGTGAAAGATGTGGGAGGGGGGTTTATCGACCTCGCCATAGGCTCGTGGCGTCCTTCATTAGTGCCGCTAGACCCCCACCGGTCTTCTTCTTCTTCGGCGTGCTCGAAACAGCCCGCTTGGACATGGGGATGTTGCTCTCCTCGTCAGACTTCTCGCTTTCGGACGAATCAGAGCCCGAGTCCGAGTCCGAGTCATCCTCGCTGGACGAGTCAGATTCGGAGCCAGACTCTGCAGGCTTCGCGGAAGCAGTACTAGCATTAGTGTTCTTGGACCGCTCTTTGACGTCTGGCAGTTCGCCGGCCGCCAATGAGCTCAGCAATTTCAGGTTAGAAAGAGACCCCAGCTTGCCCTTCTCGGCGTTAGTTGTAGGTTGAGAGGAAACGGGCTTCTCAGGAGAACCAGGCTTAGACGAAGGCGCAATTGCAGGCTGGGTGCTACTAACGGGCGCGTTGGTCTCGTCAACGGACGGCCGCTTGGAGCTGGTCGCCGACGGAGCTTTCACCACGCGTGGCTTTTTTGGCGGCACCGGACTAGAAGAGCTATCAGAGTCGTAGTCATCAGAATCAGAATCAGAGTCATCAGAGGACGAATTGGAAGAACCTTCCGATTCAATTTCCTTGGCAATTTCCATTTGCTCTTTGAGCTGTTCAGCAACCGTAGTAGGCGACTTGTCAGCAGGATTGGAGGTTTCGTCAGTGACAGTAGACTTTGGCGATTGGTTAGTGACAATAGACTTTGGCGATTGGTTAGTGACAGTAGTCTTTGGGGCCGGTTGCCCAGAGGAAGGTGCAGCTATTTGAGGTTCCTCTTCAGCCTGTTTCTTTTCTTCGGCCAGGCGTCGCTCTTCCTCAGCCTTTCGCTTCTTTTCGGCAATCGTTCGTCGTCGCTTCTCTACTGCCGCGCGCTTCTTCTCTTCTTTAATCCGTTCTTCCTCTGCTTTCCTCGCCTCTTCTTTTTCTTGCTTTTCTGTTTCTTTCTGTTTCTTCTCTTCTTCCTCTTTCTTCTTTCTTTCCTCTTCTTTCTTTTTCTTCTCTTCCTCCGCCTTCTTCTTTTCTTCGTCTTCCTGCTTTTTCTTTTCCGTCTCCTGCTTCTTCTTCTCTT
>NW_027481840.1:0-28150 GCF_965637985.1 Blastobotrys vanleenenianus
ACTGTCAATCCCAAAGTTGAAGGGTGTCCGGTTTTTAATCTCCTAGGAGAACTGTTTCCCGGACCCTCGGGGGGTAAGCAATCCTCACGACGCAAATGCGGTACAGCAAAGGGACCCAATTGATATGAAATGATTTTGTTATATTTTGAAAGATTATATGTATATGTATTTCAGTGATGTCTCTGGCCTAAGGCCCCAACAAGACGCCAATAGATTATTATTATTATTATTAGAAAATTTGGAAGGGACATTTTGGTATGTCCTCTAGCCACTGATAGCCCAGAAAACAATAAAAAAGAATAATATTAAGCGACATCTATAGAACACGGGTTACAATTTTAAAACAAATTATCAGCCAAAAAAAACATGGGTTATCTCGTCCTCCACATAAGGAACAACCACAGCACGGTCATACCGACAAACATGCCAAAAACATATGGACCAAGTACTTTGACACCTGCATGGTTGGCAATGACACCATTGACGAACGGAAGAAGGGCTCCTCCAGTGCCCCCCAGAGCCGCCGCGAAGCCAACGCCAGAAACATGAAGCCATTTGGGTAGCTTCTTCATGGCAACCACGATAACAACGGGGAATACGGGACCGGCCCAGAAGCCGACGAAAGCAATTGCTATCGCCGAGGCAACGAGATGTTTTACAAGCCAGAAAATGAGCAGAAAAGTGCATACAAGGATATAGTATACCAAAAGACACCATTCCTCGCGCTTAAAGTACTCGGTAACGTATCCGAGAACAGCCCTGCCAATTGCAAAGCCAAGCCAGAAACCGGTAGTGACATAGCCCATCTTATCCACATTGCCATGACGCACTTCAATCATGAAAGTCGAGGTCCAGCCGCCAATGGTAACCTCACTGCCGACATACAGGAAAAGAGAGATGGCCGTCATCCATACTACCATATTAGTGAGAACAACTCGAACCGAGCTCTTCGTCTCTTTGTCATTTTCGACCGACTTGCGATACATTTTGCCCGTGTCACCGTAGAAAGCCACTATCGTGGCTGCCAAGTCCAGCACGCCAATGCCAATGAGCACCGAATAACAAAAATTCCACCTGACTCCCGCAGCAATCATAGCCTGGAAAATAGCCGGTGTCAGGATACCCCCGACGCCGTAAAATGCATGCATTAATCCCATAAGCTGGTTGGCATTGTGGAGTCCACCGACAAACGCATTCATTGATCCGTCAATGCCACCGCCGCCAAACCCGATAATCAAATATCCAATGACATATACTGGAAATGGAGGGCCGGTGATGGAAATGATAAACCCAATTAGATGACAAGACGTGCTAAAAACGCACACGCCCCATCTTCCAATGCGTCGATGGAGAAAGTCGTTCAATAGCGCAACGATGAAGTACCCGCAAAAGGGAGCCACAAACGCCACTGATGCAACCATATGGTCAAGTTTGTAGTGCTTTTCAATTGATGGAAGAAGCACACCGATCGTCGCATCGTTCATGCCCAGAGCCAAGAGTGCAAAGAAGGACGAAGCCACTCGCGCAGTGTTCTGCTTCGAGGACCGCCATGTTTCCTTTTCCTCTTCCTCATCTTGGGGTTCTCCATTTTCAGCTACCGAGAGTGATTTTGCCTCATTCTTTTCCTCTTCCTTGCCAGTTCTGGCCCGTTTCTCCAACAGCTCATCTTCTGGAGGAGAGGTCTCGAGAACCACTACATCGGCCTCCGACCGACTTTTCACACTCATTCAACCAAAAAATGAGAGCAAAAAGGCCACTAATCTGAACGGAATATTCGTCTTTAAAAGATGTTTGATTCCATTTTTATTACCTCCGATTAGCTATGATAAAATAAATGGAGAAGGGGCCGCCGTTTTCTCCTCGCCATTACTGCGACTCTTGGCACCTTGCAGATCCTGCGCTGAATTAGTTAATTCGTGGGAGGCCATTCGCTAGTTATCGGTCCGAATACCCTTTCTCCGCGGTATCGATTGGCGTCAGTTAAAATTAATATCATAATGAATACAATTCGGGTAGTTTTTTATAGATTGAGCATTGCTTCTATTTGAAAAGGTTCCTGATCCTCGGAGTAATTTGTTGAAACGCAGGTCTATCTACAGTAATCGGGTTCCGGTATAAGGTACCAGGTAGTGACTAAATGGGCACATTGGCCTCAACATTACCACGTATAAAGAAGAAGAACGCGCTGTAATTTATTGCGAGTGAGGGGAGACCTGTGTAAATTAAAATTGATGCATACAGCCTGAATGAGGTACAAGCGTCGATAAATTTTCCGCTGACCCCTTTCACTCTTGACCTTGTAAATTATGTTCAGCTTGGGATTGAGGGAATAAGTTCAAGCTCTTCCAACAAATAAAAGATGTCTAATGAGAATTGTCAAGCCATGTCTAACCACTTATTTAGCTATTTGAAAATAGTCCGCTTCGTCTAATTGCTCGCGAAGGTACGACAATTGCAACGCTAGTGCGGCAGGAATTACAGTTGAACCTTTTAAGGACAAAGTCCGTCTAATGTGTTGTCGAGCTGTCTCTATTAAACCTCTTTAGAATTATAAAACCTTTGCAGACGAGTTAAATGTACAACAGAGTATGGAGGGCAGTACAGCATGTTAAAAGCCGAGCGCAGTAATCGTATCAATGGTATCACATATCTTATGGTAATTGACAGAGAATAGATCAGAAACAGTCCATTCTATTTTCCTCACGTTATCATCACCTGCCTGGCACGGAGTTAGTGCATCGCCATTGAATATTGTGTAATGGTAATGATAAATATTACCGGTTATACCAGAGGGGCATCAATGAATCAAGAGGCAAGACACCGTTCTAACTGACGAAAAGCTCCAAGAAGCTTCGGTAGCCGAAATGCAAAATAACAACATGAGAAAATTGAGAAGCTGGACTCTCAGAGGTACATTGGCATAACATCAATAACTTTTCAACTCGAGAGTAAACCTTTCATGTTGTATTCATCACACAAACAGGCAACAGATAAGCTATTTATCGTGAAAATAACATCTGCGAATATCTCTCCATATGATCTCCAAATCTTCCCGTCTGGGAAGTATGCTGCGGAACACGACTTCTAATCTATCTTCTCCAATCACAACAATTACAATCAAAAATCGAATCTCAACCCCGATAAATGATTCCTGTATCAGTATATCACCCAGCTGGCTTCTAGGAATAAACTTCTTTTTATTCGTAAAATAGAACGGCCCCGAGGAAGTAATCTGGATTCCAAACTGCTGTAATGCCAAGACTGATTCCTCTTTATATAGCCGCAAGGACGCAACTATTATGCTGAATGCCACTGCTGTCAGCCGATAATACAGCGGGTATTCATTTGTGCCAATCAGGAAAACAACGCTGGCCAAAATGAACACAGCTTTTACCAAGTACACCAGCCTCTCTGCTGCAATCCGCCTCCAGCTAGGCCTCAGCGGCCTTTTAGTGACAATGTACTCTAGCAAGGCCGGCGATTGCTGCCTCCTAATGATGCTGTAACCATCTCCTTGCCACCCTTGGCCCCTGTCGTTCTCCATCGACGAATGGCACCCCGTGTTAACTCTGTGTGTCGGCAGGGGGAACTCGATCTCCGCACCGGGAGACGAAGACATTATCGGTATAAAATATACGCCGTTATCTATTCTGATATATACACTACAAAAGGTCGCGTGCTGAGCGTGTCTCTCTCGCGTTGATTAGCCCGTCCAGTGTAAGGTTTTCCTTGGAGTGTATTACAGAAGGAGGAGGAGGAACGATGTCCTTTGATTTCAATGGGTGGATCAAGGAGTTCCCCGGCGTGAGGAGTATGTAACTTATCGGAGCAAGAGTACAAGAAGCTAACAGACCGTGTAGTTGATAATTTCAATCGTGGCACTGGAGAGCACAAGGATGAAGTAGTGTGGGAGTACTTTTTATCTCACGCCCACTCAGATCATACATCCGGCCTGGAATCGCTTGTAAGCGGTCCAGTTTATATGACGCCGGGCACAAGGGCTTACCTTAGGGCCCTTCCGAAGTACGAGCGCGTACTTAAAGAAGTTCTGATCCACGAGCTTCCATACGATCGTCCAGTGGATATTGTTCGTAATGGCATCGTGAAGTACCAAGCAGTGGCCGTAAATGCAAACCATTGCCCTGGCTCGTCAATGATACTGTTATATGATTCGACTAGGGCCATCCTGTACACTGGAGACGTTCGGGCCGAAGAGGCATTCGTCAATACCCTCCCCCATAATCCGGCACTGATTTCATTTACCCGTTTAGGGCGGGTTCTGGATTGCATCTACATTGATAGCACATTTATCAGCAGAGCGGAAGCAACAGTAATAAAGGATAACAAAGAACTTAAAGTACTTGACTTGGTGGGCCTGCATCTGGATATCCCGGCAAATATTGATGGTATTCGCAAGTTTATAGAATGCCAGCTTCCAAATTACTTGGATTCGACCTATATTTGTTGCGATGGGAAGTTCACCGGATTTGAGCAAGCGATTTTATGGTTTGCTGCTGCCTTGGAGAGGAAAATAGGTAAGGTAAAGGTTCATGTGACTGAAGAGCTTAGGAGGATATACCTAATGACAAAAGACCACGATGCCACCAGCTACCGTATTTGGAATTACTTGTTGAAGGATGGTGAGGAGCCAGAGAATGCGATGCTGCATTTTTGTTCCAAAAAGGAGTGCAAGGTTGCCGAGAGGCACGATGCGATTTATATTCGGTTTTATATTCGACCGCAATTAAATCAGCCCACTGGATGGATCGAGGGGAAAAATGGTGAGAAAGTTGCTACGCGATTATATATCGCACAGTCACGACATTCGTCGCTTAAGGAGATGAAGAATCTGGTGAAAGTGTTTACTCCTAGGGATGTGATTCCCATCGTAGATCCCAGTATATTCCGCGAGCTGAGGATTACTGTCCGGGAATTGTTTGGAAAATTTTGTTCTCCACATGCCAGTTTCAGCTTTAACATGTCCTTGGACTCTGAGCAAGTTCAGCCTCTGCCCAGTAAAAAGGAGGTCGAGGAGCTCATCGATGCTATTTCGAAAAATGAGAATTTGATGACCCGGCAAAGGTTTGCTTATCAAACAAGGCACAATGGAGAGACTCAAAGCTCAAATGAATACGACAGCGATTACGAGATTCCGTCTTCTCCAGTTAGAAGCGGAAAGGTTAATAATGGCGGTGGTAATAACAATGAGACAGAGAAAGAGGTTATTCCAAACCAGGACGGGTTTGAAAAGGCAATAGTTCCAGTTCTCGTGAATTCTAGTGCTCAGATGGATATAGAAGAACCAAATGGTGTTCCATCAACACCGCATTATAATGCCCAAGGGGATGGCGACGAGGCGAATGGTCCATCAATGCCTGATACTGCCCAGGAGAAAGCTGAGTCAAGCGAACTGTTAAATTCGAATGATAATGCTCACGTCGATAAAGAGAACTCAAATGGCGGTGTGCCATCAGCTTCCAATGGTGCTGCCCAAGTGGATGATTTAAATCGCGATATGTTATCAGCTTCCAATGGTGCTGCCCAAGTGGATGACCCAAATGACGAAATTATGGTTAAATCAAGTGACCATGAAGACGGAAAAAAAGGTGAAATGAGCATTGCTCGCAGCCTAAACACCTTATCGATTAGAGCTAATGCGACCGAATCAATAATCGTCGATGATCAATCCCCATCACGAAAACGAAAACGTGACAATATCGACTCTACCTCCCAGAAACCGACTGCTGTAAGGAACCAAATATCTGTGGAGATAATTGAAGAATCAGTGTTGGTTATGAACCCATTGACCACGCAAATATCCTATAGCGACCACGCGGTAGTGACGAGCAGCATGATACCCACTCCACAGACGCCGCGAAAGCAGATTATAAAAGAGCCCGAACTCAATGAAATACCCGAAACACCTGCTCAGAGATTACCTACCGCGGTACGCAATCGTATTTACTTGGCATTATCCCCAAAGAACTCCAGTCCTAAAAAGAGGAGCCAACCATGGGAGACGGGTTCTTCTAGCCAGCCAATTGCTGTATCATCCATTGCAAAGAAAAAGAAGGATGATCGCACGAAGAGAATCCTAACAGTCCGTCGCCAGCAGCCCAAGCGAGTAGCAAAAGGGCGAAATAATAAGACACGTCTGTCCGCCAAACAGAATGCCGATGCAATGATCGCTCATGACTTTAATGAAGCAGATATTTTGGAAAGCAATGACGAGGACCAATTCAGATTGCAGCCAGTTGACCTCAATCGAGTAGGGTCCATTTTTTTCAAGATTAACGAAGAGATGTCCAATTACGAGTTTAGCGACTTGTTCAACTTAACCTGCGTATAGTAATGACCCTATTTGGAGAGTCCATTTTGAACGTCCAATATGACAAATGGTCAAAATATTTCGACAAGTGTTGTATTATCTAGGTATAATGAACTAACCAAATAAACAAATACAATAAATAAAAATTTCATATACACATTAGTTAACCTGGCCAACGTAGCCCACGAATTCCTCATCTTCATGGAGTCCAAGAAGCTCAGGATCTTCCTTCTTTTTGACACGCTTTGTGCTCACTGTACCAAACTGTTCTTCCTCCGCCTTTTCTGCTGCCTCAACGTCTTCACGCTTAGCCTTCTCTCGAGCCTCATCATCAAGCCTCAGCTGTGCTTCATGCCGGCGTTGCAACTCCTCCAGCTCGTTTTCAATTTCACGGGCAGACTGCAATCCGCTATTCATCGAACTGGAATAGGTGTTCAAGTCAATCGGTAGCTTTCGGATCAGCGCTAGGTGAATAACGGCTGGGTTCTTTCGTTCTTCTTGCTTAAACTTGAGTTTGATCTGGCGTCGAGTACGGCCTGGGAAGAGCTGAGAAATAAGCGCGAAGTCAGTGCCCCACTGTGAAATCGCCCGGTAAAACTCTTTTGTTTCCATATCGTCCCATCGGTCGCCTTTAACCCGTTTGCTGTAACTGAGGGCTGTGAATCCAGGGCCGAATTTATGCTCGTCAGTTTGGTCATCCTCAGCTTCTTTCTCCTGCCTTGCCTTCTGACTAGTTGCCTTGTGTCGATCAACGATCGTACTGTCCATGTCGAGAATCACTGTACCATCGGCAGCCATTTTGAGCTGGAGAGCAGCGGGCTCTCCTTTATCACCCTCGCTGCTCTTGAACTCTTCATTCCATTGGTTCTTTCTTTCATCTTCCAGGCGTTTTCTTTCCTCCTCTAGAGTCTCGTCCGGAATATAAACACGCCCTTGCAGTCTATACTCCTTTTTCTTTTGTAGGATCTGCAGCCGCTTCATCTTCTTTTCCTGGCGGTATTTTTCAAACTCGTCGAAAGCGTCGTTCTTCTCTGCGAATGGAATATCCTTGCACATATCAGCCATGGTAAACTTGTTAGTGTTGATGACATATTTCTTCTTTGGTTTAGGCTGGGAATTGGTCTGTACTTCGGCCTGGCCAATGACCTGCAAATCGTCGTCTCCGTCACTCTCTACAATCTCCCACGGACGGTCTTTGATGTCTTCGGGATCGAGAATTACGTTGCCATTTTCATCCACAGGATAGACTTTGCGTGGTGGCGAAGGCGGAGAAGCCGGTGGAGAAACCGGTGAAGGCGAAGGCAAGGATAGAGCAGGGGAAGGAGATCGCATACGAGCTAAAGGAGGTGAAGCGCGAGAAGTACGAACGGCAGCCACTCGCTTGCGCTTGGCTCCTCTTCTCCCAGGGCGTACGCTTGGCTCCTCAAAGTGGATTGGGCGCCCGAGAGAGTCACCTCTGGCAGCCGCAACTTGAGCTTGCCTACTACTAACAGCTCGCGTCAACCGTGAGGGTAGCTCTTCAAACGTATCGCGAATGTATGCGTTAATTGGCGCAAAAGAGCTGACTCTAGGGCGCTCTGGCGAATCTCCGCGAGTTGATCTGCCTCCACCTCTAACGTAACTCGTTCGGAATGTTCCTCCATCTTCTCCTTCCTCACCTCCTTCTTCAACATCACTATTTCCACCGCGGACGTTGCTTGTTCTAGCACGGCCAATGGGACTACGATTCTTTTCGCGGAAACGCTCGACTGAAGTCGGAGGTCGTGAAGGTGATTGCGGAGGCGCAGTCATGGGTATACTGGCCGCATTGCGTGATCTCGCGGAAACCGGCGAAGAGAGAGGAGACGTCGGGCCGGAAGGGCTGGATAGTGGGATTGGGGCCGCCGCACTGCTGCCACTGCCTGGAGTAGAAATGGCAGGAGGCCTTCTCGAAGGAGTCTTGGGGACTGTCGTGGGGAGTTTTGATACCGGAGCCGGAGCAGGTTTCTTTACGCCCCCAGAGGGCCGTGAAATGGGCCCTTTGGGTAGCGAAGAAACGACCTTAGCTGGAGGAGTGGACTTCGGAATTGCCTGCGACAGATTAGTCCGCGCAGAGGACCGGGGAACAGCCCTTGGTGTGAATGTAGTCCTTGGCTTAGCGGCAACAGGTGATGCACTCGTCCCAGCAGCAGACTTGCCAACTCCGAGCTTAAACATGGGCCGTGGTTTTGGCGCAGAAAGCGGAGTAGTCTTTATGCTCTCAGGCTGTTTGTTTGGTGGCGACTGGATCTGAGTAGCGTCTAGCTGAGTCGAATCCACCTGTGTTTCGTCAACTTGTATCCCATCTACCTGAGTAGAATCCAACTGAGTTCCATCTACCTGAGTGGAATCCACTTGAGTAGAATCCACCTGAGTTCCGTCTACCTGAGTTCCATCTACCTCAGCTGAATCCACTTGTGAATCATTGGTATGTTGACTCTGGAGCTGGGTTCCGTCAACCTGGCTCTCATCCATTTGAGTATTCTCAACTTGAGACTCAACATCCTTAACTGGCTTTTCCTGGCCATCCTGAGCTGGAAGGGCCACTTTATCCTGGTCTGGAGGGGCTGTGGCCGTAGAAGGCCGGGCCCTAGCCCGGCCACGGGCCTTGGGCACAAATTTCTGCGACGACTTGTCTGTACCTGATTAGTTACTGCGTACAAAACATCTATCTCCTCAATAATACTTACTAATAAAGCTCATCTCTTAAAAGAGACCCAAGCTTGTAGTTTTTGGTCCAGTTCGCGTTTTCGAGTCCTATCGCAGGTATTATCGGTTTTTTTTTTCCCGAACGCCGGGGCCCTGACATCGCGCGCTCTGCAAAACGAACTTTTCATATCAGCGATTTACTACTGCAGGGCAAGAAAAAGATAAATGTCATTCCAGCCAGTAGCAGAGCATAGTTTTGGGCGGGAGTACGTGCTAGGGCTTGCCGCGGTCGGGTCTCACGGCCTGCTGGCGAGCTTGAGCGACCATTCCCTCCATTTGCTCCCCTTTGACCCTATAGAGATCAAAACCGTCGGCACTCCTCTGCTTAGCGTTCCCAAGGCCCACGCATCGACTATTCAGGCAGTCAAGACATTCGACGCCAATACCGCCGCATCGTGTGCGGCTGATGGGGTCAAGCTGTGGGACCTGCGGACGAAGTCGACTACGCCGGTCGCCGTGTTCACCAACGAGCAGGGTTCACCGTTTGCCAGTTTGGACACTCGGGGAACGCGTATTGGTGCTGGAACCGAGCTGGTGGGCGTTGATGCTGGAGTAGTTTTGTGGGACGCCCGAAAGGGGTCAGTTCCAATACAGTCCTACATGGATCCTCATTATGAGGACGTTACTGTGGTTCAATTCCACCCATCTGACCCGAACGGGCTTCTTTCTGGCGGCCAGGATGGGTACGTGAACGTTTACAACACGTCCATTGACGATATGGACGACGCTGTTTACCAGACAATCAACCACGGAGCAGCAGTGCATCTGGCTGGGTTCCTGCCGGGGAATGACCGTAAAATTTATGTTAAGAGCAACATGGAGACCTTCTCGGTGTACCAGGTGGCCAATCCAGATGAAGAGGTCGATGAGCCGAAGCCAGTTGACTTTGGTGACATTCGAGAGAAGTGGGGATGCGAGTATGTGGCTGACGTTACAGATGGGTACATTGCATGTGGGTCAAATAGTGCCAATCAGTTCAAGCTGTTAAGGTATGATAATGACGAGGGGTTATCTGGTGAGACTGTTGTTATGGATAACGGGCATGGCGAGGAAGTGGTTCGGGCTGTTTGCCTTGACCGAGACAGGCAGTTGATATATACTGGTGGTGAAGACGGTCGAGTTGTTGCTTGGAGATCGGTGGACTATCAACTGGCTCCATCTGTTCAAAAAACTGAGACTATTACGGAAGACGACAATGGATGGGAAGAGGTGTCCAGCAAGAAGAAGAAAAAGAGCAAGAGCAAGGAGGATAAGGATAAGAAGAAGAAGAAGAAAAGCGACAAGAGGCAGTCGACTGATGGCAAGCGATATAAGCCGTACTAATTGTATTCTACTACGCTTGCTTCACTGTATAGAATATATTTGGACAATTCAATTGTACCATATCGACTTCACTGATAAGTTTGGACAATTCAATTTGACATGAATAGATTTCAATTGGCTAATTTCCAAATGTCATGACTTGACAGGGTAAACACTGAGATATTGCTGGATGTAAGTCAGCTGCGCTTGAGATAGAACGAAACACTGGCCTATTGTATATCCATCAAGTCTGCCTGCTCATCTGGGACGATCAATCGGTCCATTATAGCTTACGGTTGACAATTAGGTACTCATCGAGGAGAGGGTGGCTATGTAATGACATTATTATACATTTGACATTCACGATAGTCATAACAGCGGGGCTAAAACTCATCAGCAAAATCAGGATCATTGTCCATTTCCATCAATAACGTCTCGAGCCCAGGCTTGGTGTAAGGAATGTACACAACTTCAGTTCCCGATGCCTCCCTGGAAAGTACCGCCATTCGATGCTCAATAAACTCCGTAAGCATAGTCCGGAAGTTGAGTTCATTAGAAGTAATAAGCTCCGCCATGCAACGCTGGTAAAACAGCTTGAACTCAATGCCGTACACAACAGAGCCCGGCGTACTGCTATCATCCTGAGATAGCGATTCCGTCATCGTCTCTAACTGGTGACAAGCCAGAATTCGGTACAGATGCTTTTCATTACGAGTAAGACTGGCAAGGACATACTTGGCACCCTTAACCCCCACAGTCTTTTCGTTACGGCCAAGACTCAGCGGCTCGCCAAACGAGGTCTCCGTGCTATAGAGTTCGAATGTCGTTAGATCGTGCCACAGAAAGTTGAACTGGGCAAGTTTTGCCGCGTCCCACAGCAGCGGGGCGCGAATGCTATCGACGCTGGCCACGAGCCATAGCTGTCGGATAGATGCAAGTTTAGCGAGCAGTGCCTGGGTCTTGTCGTTCCTAAGATACTCGCCATCGATATTATGCAATAGGATTGCCAGTTTTGGATTCTCCGCAGACCCTCGGCCGCTTTCAGCCATCGCGGCAATAAGGTCGTTAAAGTTTTGAGGCACCTTACTGTTCTTTCCAAGCAGCACAGTGGCCGCCTGCTGAATAACTTCCTTGATAGTAATAGAGCTGTTGTAGCCATTGACAACCAAAACAGGTAGAGATCCGGGCAATTGCCGCTCTACGAAATCAAGCAGAATGTCATGCTTGGAACCCACGCCGTAAAACACTAAATTAAATCCCTGGCCCATCTCAAACGTCCACTGAGGGTACATAGTGCGGTACAGCGAAACCAAAAAATGCTTTTGGTCGGCGAAATCTTCCCTGGATTCGTCAATGTACCTATTGAAGGCGTCGTAATCGATCTCGGGCACGTTGCTAAACGGAGTAGCAGATACTTTCACCTTCATTCGATGCTGCTCGAAAAACCCCTCTGATCCGTCAAGGAAGAGCGAGACAGGAGCCGATCCGACCTCGCTCAACACAAGTTGGCTCTCCCGCAATTCTTTAATGGACTTGCGCTTTCTACCTTTTAAAGGCGATAGGAGACTGTCTCCGGTATTATTGCTCTCTCGAATGATCTTCTCGGCAATTGCCTCATCCTCTTCATCCAGCTCTTCTGAGCTATCGTCCTGGGCCTCTCTACCGGCCATGATTCGCTCCATCATGAACTTCGTGGCCCTCTTACGGGCGCTCAGATCCCAGTCCCGGCCCTTGCCTGGGCTCTTATCCATCATCGCAGGGAACGGCGTACGCCTCCTTGATGATGATGCAAATATAGTCTTCAACGGCGACTTGTGCGGTGATTTAGTCGGAGATCGCGTGATATCGCCTTTAGAAGGGTCGCCAATGACCGCTGATGCTCGCTTAACTGGAGATAAACTCGGGGTACGAGGCCCTTCAAAGCTAACTTCTCGATCCAGCGGAGGAGTACCCTCTCGAGAGCTCGTGACCTCGACGACCTGGTTTATCTCTCCGTCTTCTCCAATTCTTCGTCGTTTCCCCATGCCCTATACTCGCGTCTCTATATACGCGATAATGACGCGGATGGAATTTTCCAGTATATTTTTCCGGCCCGGAAATCATTCACAGCCGGGTAACGTTTGACAAATTTCCTCCATCTCATATCTTATCGATCAGATCGTGCTTGCTTGTTAGTTTAAAACGAAAAGAATATGCTGACTTTCTGCCCATCCTGCACGAATATGCTCCAGGTAAGTATTTAGATATATAAGTAGATGGTTGTACTAACTTGTTTTGGGTAGATCTCCCGGGGAGATACTGGTGGGTATCGATTTGAGTGCAGGACCTGTCCATTCCAGTTCCCTATCGCCAACGACATGCAGGTATTTGATCGAAAGCTGATGGACCGAAAGGAAGTGGATGATATGCTTGGTGGTGAGGGCGCTTGGGATAACGTAGATCAGACCACAGCTCAGTGTGAGAATAACTGTGGTGGCGACCATGCCTACTTCTACCAGCTTCAGATTCGATCTGCCGATGAGCCGATGACTACTTTCTACAAGTGTACTCAGTGTGGTCATCAGTGGAGAGAGAATTAATCGTCATTATTGGCTTGGCCATTGTTGGGATGGACGGGATGGATTGAAGGTACTAACTGATTTATGTTTGCATTCTTATTGTTTTTGATAGAGGATATGCGATTTTTCAACAAATGTGTTCCTTAGAGAATATAATAGCCGAGACTATATATTTCTTGAAGGCATTTATATGACCAATTACCCTGCGTAAATATAAGATTATCCACTGGACAATTTGCAGCTTGTAGGTACTAACTTTTGCCATCATTGCACTCCTGATTGACCTATCTTAACTACAAAAGAACTGGTTGCTGTGTTTACGGTTTAGAGAGCTACATTCGTAGGGGACTTCGCTCACAAAGGTATATCCAATATATTGATCCAGTCACACGGAGTCTCATACATTGTAACGGAGCTCTAAGGATCATTGTCTGTAACACAATCTGCAGCAAAAGATCAACAGGCGATGTGAACTTGTTCCCAACTTTTGTTACAGCCGCACATTTTCGTAACCATGATTCCACCAACAGATGTCCAGTTCCTCTCTAAGTGCTCATAAAAGCGCAATTGATATCCATGAATAAATTTCTTATCTCCTTAAAAAACCCCTAATAAAAATTGAATAGTTGACACAATGAAAGTTTTACAGGCACTTGCCCTCAGCGTCCTGCTGGGCAAGGACTCGCTCGGCCTCCTGGGCGGCCTTGACACCAGAAAGGCACATAGCACCGAAGGTTGGGCCCATTCGGTTGGCACCGTCGACTTCGGAGAGCTCCATACCGCCGACAATCAAACCTGGAACGACCTCTCGGGTGTTCTTAACAATGGCATCCTCAGCGAGACCCATGTCAAGACCTCGCATGCCACCGAGCTTCTCAAGCAAACCCATCTGGACAACTCGCTTGACAGAGAAGGCACCGAATGGACCGTCGTGGCCAGTGGTGGAGATGACGATTCGAGCGTTGATGGTGTTTGGATCCATGCAGCTCTGGTCGTGGTGGTGCATAGTGACAAGAGTCCAGTTGGTAACAACACCGGCAATTCGGAGGGAACCGTCTGGGTTCTGTCGGGTGATCAGATCTTCAACCGCAGTGGCATTGAAAAGCTTGACATTTGGGAAGAGAAGCACCTTAGAAAGCAAGGTCGAAATGAAGAGAGTAGCGTGCTTGACCACAACGTAGTCACCCTCGTCTTCGTAAGGAACCTCGATCTCATCAAGGAACTTCTCAGCCGGCTTTCGCAGCACCATGGCAGAGAACAGCTGACCACCAAGGAAGCAACCACCACCAGAAGCAACATTGGACTCAATGATGGCAATCTTGAGGTCTGGTCGGGACTTGGCAAGCATGTAAGCGGTGGAGAGACCGCAAGAACCAGCACCAATGATGACAACATCGCTCTCGGCGTAGTCGTAAAGGTCCTTGAAGTATCGAGTGGTCATGGCTCGAGAGACAGTCGACTCCCGGATAGGAGCGAACTTGAAGCTCTCCCAGTCGGTAACCTCGTTGGTCATTGGCTGGACCTGTGGCAGAGGCTCAGAGTGAACCTTTGGCTTCTTGGCGAAGGCAGCAGCTGGGTCAGCTGGGGACAGGACAGTAGTTGGTGGAGCCATTTTTTCAAAAATCTAGAAGCTCAGTTAGCAATTGACACCCCCGAGTGTCTACTCGGTGAAAACGCATGTTTCTTTCCGCTAGTATTATCTAGTTCAAGTTCAACCGTATATTCTCAGCACTCCAAGGGCATAACCCCTTGGAGGCACCGGCCATGCTTTTTTTTGTGCGTGATATAACTCTTGATATTTAACCCTAACAGCGTTCAAACCTTTCAATTGATGATAAAAGTCGCCATACTGTAGAGAAAATAAAAGAGCGGATCTCATGTTAGCATTGATCTCTCTGTATATAGAATAGCTGTTAATACCTTAACAAACGTAAGAACTATCAGACGTAATTCGTAATTCGCAGTGTGAAGAGAAAGAGAAAAAAAGAACACTTGTGTGGGAAACAAGGGCTCTTTTATAATCAAATTCTTACAGAGGCATGCTATTTTCCCGTAAACCCTTGAGGAAGCTGATGGACCGTAGTACCCCGTTCTTTTGCTCTTGGTGGACCCTATGCATGGTGGGGTGACTCTCCATCTCGAACATAACACGGACAAGGGCGGGTATCAACGGCTATCATTTTCCATCTTATGCAGGTTAGCACCTGTTGAAGCAAAGTGCAACACGCGTATAAGCAGGGTTTTGATGCAAACTGTGTCCTCTCTCATTGGTTGGGTCTCTCTAAAACCGTTTCCCGCCCGTGTAATCCCGAGATCCACTATGGGACCCCTAGCCCTTACATTTTATCTCTTTGCGGAAGAGACGACGAGCAACAAATTCTTCAAATTCGGAAGCAGCTGGAACAGCTCTGCAATTGGCACATTCTGTGAGTTGGCAAGTTGTTCCACATTCTTGTGGAGAAGATAGACCCCGTACTCGAACCGGTAGAAGAGGGACCCTTTGACCCACAGCGGGAACGTCCGCGAGCCGTGAATGGTGCTGATTGGGTCGACAATGAACGAGGTGGATCCGAACGGCTGCACGGGGTAGCGGAGAGAGACACAAAGGTAGTCTGCAAGCAAACACACGACCTGGGCCACTATGCCGTACGCAGCGCCCGCTTCCTCCTCCTCATCAGCAAGAATTGGCTGTTTAGTCGAAGTTATATAGAGCCCGCAAATTGTAAATGCAAAGGATTTTGTCGACAAGGGTTCAATAGGGAAGATGGCCTCCAGGTCCTGGGCTAGCCGTGCCTGCTCTCTGGCGATGGCGCTTTCCAGTTCACCTATTTTCGCACTACGGTCCTCCAACCGGCGTTGTGCGTCATATGATCGAGACTCTGACTCACGGCGATGAGACCTTTGAGTCGCCATGAACTGCCTGCGCCGGTCGAGCTTCGCCCGCAGCTCAGCGATTTGGCGCTCCAGCATCGCCTTCTTGCGTAACTCGGTCCTCGCCAATTGGCGCGTGCGCTTCGCCTGGGCCTGCAGCTGGCTCTGCCGTTTCTCCTGCACAAACACTGACGTATCTGCATCTCCCAGCAGCTTGTTGAGCTGGGTGCTCACCAGCTCTATGGTGTGTTCCGCGTCTGCTATACACTCTTCAAAGTTGTTGAGCTTCATAATGCTGTCGAAGGATGCGGTCGTTAGTACTCCAGCCGCATAGTGCGGCTCTAATTTTTTTTCGTCGTGATCAACATTGCCATTGCCGTTTTGGACAGTTTTTTCGTCGTCGTGCTCAGGAATCGAACCGGCGACCGTTGTTTCACTACTCTTTTGGTGGGGCACGCAGTAGCACCCGTCCGACAGCTGGAGAATGACCGAATTGACGCCAAAGTTCTCTCTAATGACATCGGTCGACTTACCGACAAACTCCATTTGGGTCAGGTCAATGTTCTCTCTGACAATGCGCTTCCAGGCCCGCTCTACGCCCGTGGGCTTGGCATACACATCGACTCTAATTTCCGTCGCATTGCGACAATTCAATTGCGTGAAGTCGGCTTCGCGGAACTCAGGGTTCATTGTGCTTTGAACGACTTCACTAATGTACACTGGAGGTACCTGCAATCTGACATGAATCACGACAAAGCTGTCGAGCAACGTGTTGTCGTTGAGATCATGGAGAGCGCGCTCAATCTCAGCCCCCATCGACGACACTGTACTCCGGCGCCTTCCTACTACTCCGGTATCGCCGTCGGAATACATATTCTGCGCTCCGATACTGAGTCGCCTTCGCACTAGCGCAGGCTTGGGAATCACTTTCTTGGAGCTTCCCTGCGCCCGGCCACGCACTACGAGGTTCCGCAGCACAACGCCTTCGAGATGCCTCAGCTGGCGAATGGTAGGCCGCAGTACGGGTGTACCGAGGCTTTTGAACCGAATCTCCTCTCCCGCTTCCTCCTCGTCAACGGTAACAACTGAGCCCTCGCTATCCATGTCATCAGTGTCGCTTCAAGGGCTGCCCCTCGTTTTCCCACCTTTCAATGTGGTGTATATCTTGGTATGGATGTATATCTTGGTCCGACTTTAATTTTATCTAATTTAGTGAGAATAATTAATTTGCCAAATTATATTGATCGCGATTAATAATTGTAATTGATTGACTGGATAATCGGTTGATGATTAATCTATGTTTGAAAGGAATCTTTTTGAGCTTTCAATTTCTCAGGTACGTTCTTTGTTAGATTTGATAATTGATTCTCATGTCGATTGTTTAATAATTGTTGCCCTGACTCCAACCGTCCACGGTCGGTTGAAAATCGCACTTCCCCGGAATTCTAGGCGGCTCACCTTCTTTATCATGGAGTCCTACCTGGAGCTTTTAAATCAGCAATTGTGAACTCCAAACCCTGCCTCGTAAAAGGCCCATCATGCCAGTGTAGTTTTTGGCGCGATGGCCTAGTCTTTTCAACTGAGCAAATAACAAATTGCTCAACCCCAAGGGCCAACTATCTTCGCTTCGTCTTTTGTTTCTTTCTTTCATCCGTGATTGGGCAATAAATTCTTTCAATGTAATAGAATTTATACGCAGGCGCAGCTTTCAGCATGAAGTTAACATCAATTGTGTCCTTGGTTCTTCTGCTGGCAACGCCAGTGCTAGGCTGGGGTGCACTCAATGGCCTTCCTGCCAATCCTTATGATCCCTTATGTGCTATATCCTACCTGAGATCACTTTACAGTTTAACCCTGAGCTGCTCTAGCAAAGGAGATACTGTTGGAATGGTGACATTCGTGACATCCTCGGAATGCTGGGCTACCAACACACCGTATTTGACTAGTTTGGCTTGGTGCATGAACACAAGTGCGCCGAGTTTGATATCCCACCGTGGAAACTTGAGTATTTCTGGACAACGGAAGCTACGGGACAGAGTGACGCAGGCCAAACGGGAGTTACACCCAAATGGACTCATGCGCAAACACTTGTTGAATGACACCTATCTCAATGTCACCTCGCTGGTTTTGCCAGAGGTATTCCAAGCTCAATGGAACGTATTGACCGGCGTGCAGCGAGAAACCTCAGTGGAGAATCGCTTTGGCATTTCAATACTATTGACAGGATTTGGCATGCCCATACTCTTGTCTACTTTGGGGTATGTGCCTTTTATGTCCAGGCTTGTGAGAAAGCTCAAGCCTTATTTTGTTTGGCCGGGCACAATTGGCACCTATCAAGTCCATTCGCTTCCCTACCTGCTTGGAAACGCCCCGACTGTGGGACAAAGTCTCTACGTGCTCATGTTTATCATCCTTAACATATCATTCTGACAGCGGTCAATTACCAGTCTCGACAGCCCAATGCGTGGTACGCCGATAGATGGCGGGAAATCATGGCATTTGTCATGTACCGTGCTGGAAATTTTGCGTACGTCATGTCACCACTCATCTTCCTCTTTGCCGGAAGGAATAACAGAATTCTCTGGCTGACCAATTGGTCGCATTCAACGTATCTTTTGTCCTACCGGTGGATAGCGCGTGTATTCGCTGTCCAGGTCCTTCTTCACTCCATCCTTGCTGTGGTTTTGTACAAAAAGGAAGGAACGTACGACGCCCAAGTGAGCGCCCCCTACTGGATCTGGGGTATCGTCGCAACTCTTTCAGTTGTAGTCCTTACATTTGGCAGCAGTCTCTATGATCGCATGTTTGCCTATGAGTTCTTCTTGATCACGCATATTGTGTTCTCCGTTGTCTTAATCATTGGCTGCTGGTACCACGCTTATGATTTGTACCAGTTCCTTGGGGGTTATGAGGATTGGATCTACGCCATGTCTGCTGTGTGGGTTTTCGATCGGCTTGGGCGCATCGTGCGTATCGCCATGATTGGCCCACACAGAGCAAAAGCTACGGAGCTAGGAGAGGAACACGTCCGCATAGATGTACCTGGAGTCCGCTGGGGCATTGAACCTGGGAAGCACGTCTATGTCTACTTCCCGTCGCTCAACCTGTGGAGACCTTGGGAAAGCCGTCCATTCTCAGTTTTGCCGACCGATTTGCTGCAATCGTCTTATCATCTGAAAAGTGACTCTGAGAACAACAGCCAAAGTTTGGTTGAATGCTCTGAAGCGCTTGCTCCTTATGATGCGGAGAAAAATGTCAATTCTCCCACAGTTTCTGGCGGAGGAGCACACCACAACCGGTCTGCTGTTGGTTTAACTCTATATGTCAAAAAGGCAAAGGGTATAACTAAGTCATTGTGCCCAAGCAACAGCCTGCTGACTCTCGTAGAGGGACCTTATTCAAACAGCTCCACCAGGGAGGTTCTTCGCTGCGATCGACTGCTACTCATTAGTGGCGGCATTGGAATCACTGGTGTTCTCCCTTTTCTCAGAAATCATTGGAAAGTGAAGCTAGCCTGGAGTATTAATGAGTCGGCCAAGTGTTTGTTTGATGACTTGAATGGAGTCATTGGTAATGTTGCTGACAGGGAGATAAGGATAGGCAACAGGCTGAACATTGAGCAGATAGCTGACGAGGTTGAAGCAGACTGGGCCAAGGTAGGCGTAGTCGTAGCTGGGCCGGGAGGGCTTTGCGACCAGGTCAGGGCGTGTGTTACTAGGGCTGAGAAGCTTGGAAAGACGCAATTTGAGCTCGACGTGGAAGCATATTCGTGGTAAGCCTCGTTTGTATAACTTCGCTGGTGTTCTAGTTATTGATGTATATAGTGTAATTTGAAGAGTTTTGTCAAGTTGTGGTACCAGTAGTACATTACCCCAATTTTGAACTAATCAGGATTTCAGGGCTATCGTTTAGATCTTCCCAAGGTATCATAGCTCATTAAATTTTTAAGACTCATACAACATGCGTACTGTAGAATAAGTAGTTACCCAATTTAAATACATTTCAGTTTAGAGCATCTTCTATGAAAATTGATGCAATCTCCAATTACTCTTCATAGCCTTATTGTAATTGACCATGATAATGGCTAATTGATGAACAAACTACCTGAAAAGACAAAACATGGTATTAAAGTATTTACAATACAACAAGCAAACAAAATAGCCAGATCTATAGACACACTTCCTTTCTCCGCTCAGCAGAGAAAGAGAGATGGGCAAAAAATAAATAAAAGTCAGGAAAAAAGTGCTACCAGTTAAGGTAAAAGGACTCAATTAACACCTCCGCGGCAAAGATAGTAAAGCATCTTGGTGAACCTCGCATGGATTTCAACAAATACCCTATCGTCCTTGAGAATCGTTGCTAAACTCTTTGGCTGCTGCTTAGCATCCCGATTTCTCAAGAACCGCTCATGCCCCGTTTTCTTCGCATTCTCCTTGTCCGACTCAAGCAACGCCCTCAAACGGATCGAGCTCGCCAGCTGCTCCATCTGCGGAACCACCACGTCCCACGTTTTGACCAGCTGCGTCTCGTTCTCGCCTAGGCATATAATGGCATACTTTCTCACGTGACCACGACTTGATCCGTCGTCAACATGGAATACGAGCACAATGGCAGTCCCAATCTGTGGATCTGAGAACATCATAGGCGTCCGCTCATTGAAGGTGTACTCCGAGGAGAGTGTGCGCAGACAGGACTGGCGGATAGCCTTGAACCGCGCGTCCGTCGCGGGGTATTGCGACGACAGGTAGACCGTACCGTCATCGCCGGAGGTGCGTATGCATTGGGCCGCCCGGACATCGCTCGGGAAGACCAGCTCGCAGGATTGGCACGTCTGGTGCTGGCACCCAATAGGAATCTCCGATGCGACGGTGGTCGCGCTGCTGAGCGCTTGGGTCGTGAGTACCGACGTGGGGCCATGGACCTCACAGAAATGAGCAAAACACATCATGGCGTTCATCTCGCTTCTCCACCGCCCTTCTGGCCGGCAAAGTCTTTCGTCAAATCGATCAAAGCCCGTTTCGTTGTCGTGCCGTCCTTTGGCTCTTGTCGTCCCCGGGCGGCTTCACAGAAATCTCCCGACGCCGGATAATTTTTCGTAACTTGACTCCGTCTTAACTCCGTGACTGGATATAGGGCCGATAAACCGATATAACGGCTATCGGACGATATGTTTAGATTACATCTCTGGTGATATTGCACTTGATATTGATTACATGATAGTTAATTGCTTGAGTTGAGTAATATTCACTATGGCTTGGTAGCATAAGAAACACAGTATGATTTGTAGGTATCCGGGTAAAACAATACAATCGATCCACTGTACCATATACGGCAAACAAATAGCAAGATCTTCTACATAAGCGTGGACATTATAATGTGACGATCTCTTCGGATATATCACCGTAGTTAATGGCTTTTATTTACGCATGTCTGAAGGGCGGAAATATTAGGCATCTCTTCATGTCAATTGGCCTTTGATACTGGTAGATTCTTCATACTGTTAGTCACCCCTATTACTGTCATAGATATGCCAATTTTTGGTAAATGATAGATTAAATATAGCTAATTAGTAGTTAGTTAGGGGCTATCGCAGATCCAGCATGATAGCCTTACTACTATTCTCCACCTGAGCTCGGTGGATGCCCACAAGACTCTGCGAATGCTCAAATAGTCCCTGCTTAAGACTAATAACAATGAACTGGAAGTTTTCACCACAATTCCTTGCAATGTACCCCGCCAGACTGGCAACATTGGCATTGTCCAACGCGGCATCTACCTCATCCAACACAAAGAATGGCGACGGCTGGTAGGAGTGAATGGCAAACAGCAAGGCCAATGCAGCCATGGTCTTTTCTCCACCCGACAAAAGCTCAATCTGCTGATATCGCTTAAACGGAGGCATCACGCTATAAATAATACCGCCAAGATACGGCTCGTCTTCGTTGTCAAGATGCATAGAGGCACTACCGCCAGTAGGGACCGCCGGAGACCGCGTCAGCTCTTCGTATATGCCCTGGATCTGGCCCGAAATGTGGTCAAACGCCCTCATGTACCGATCCTTTCGTTTGTTCATGACCTCCGTGAACCGCCGCTTCGCCTCTTTAGCTCGCCCCTGCACCTGTGTAAACTGCGTTTCAAGCTCTTCGAGCTTTGCCTGGCGTTCTTCGAGCTTAGATGCCGCGTTAATATCAATTTTGGTCCGCGTGGCTTCCATTTCAGCCAAAAGCTCGCTTGCACGGGCATGCAAATGCTCACCAACATCCGGCTCAGAAGACTCCATGAGGTCATCGGTGAGATCGCCAAAGTCTATGACAATGCCGTACATAGGATCCTCTGAAGCAGCCTGGCTCATCGACATCGACATCGACATGTCGCCTTCGCCGTCTCGCTCACCACCATTAGACTGTGAGTAAACGGAAACCTGCTCTACTGGGATATTGTCCATGGACCCTTCTTCTAGCGGCACTTCTGTACCTTGGAGTTTGCAGTCCTTGAGAATACCAAACCGGGTGTTGAGGTATCCGTTCTCCTCGTCCTTGATGCGACTGGCCTGGCGAATTGCCTCGTCTAGTGCCTTTTGAGCCGCCGACACCTGGTCCTTGTGGTCCTTAACAAGCCGCTTATATCGATCAACCTGGGCCCGCTGGGACTCCACTTCCTCTTCCATCGCGCTCTTTTCTCTCTCAAGGTCGGCAATTCGCGTTTCAAGAGCAGCCAGCTCCTCCTCCTGAGCACGGAGCGCAACCTCTTCGCGGTCTACACGGCCCGAGTTGGCCGCAAGCCGACGCTCCTGCTCTTGCAGGGCTTCCTGCGACGCCAAAAGCATACGCTGAAGACGCTGAAGCTGCTGGTTGTACCGCGTTCGTTCAGACGTAATCTCTCGCTGTGTCGAGCTCTGGAATTTGTCAAAGTCGCGGAAACTGGCAATGCCAATGCGCGAACAAAACGCGCCAAACACTGCCTGCTGGACGCTATCTAGCGACTCCTCAATAGAATTGAACTCGGACTGGAACCGGTCGACATCCGCCTGCTTCTGAGCCAGCTTCGGCTCAAGCTCGGCCAGGTTCTTCTCGGCGTATTCGATCTCTCGCCCCCGCGACTCGACTACTTCCTGGGTTTCCCGCAGCCTCGTGCGATTGTAGTCAAGGCGGGTTTCCAAGCTGCGCAACTCAGACGTCAGCTGATACTCCGCCGTATCAGTGGACTTGCTGTTAAGCTCCTCAATGTCCTGTTTGAGGCTGTCTACGAGGTTCCGCAGGTTTCGAACCCTGGCGTCGTTCCACTGCTGGGTAGCGCCCCCGGAAGCAGTTTGGCCACCGGTCATGAGGTTCGACTTGTGGATGATCGACCCATCCAGGGTAACCACCTTGACATCGGCCTTCTTTTTCCACCTCACATCTTTGGCGACTTCCATATTGTCGCAAATGATAGTATCGCCACAAACATACTGAACGGCAGCCTCAATCTCGGGGCTATACTTGACCGTGTCAATGGCGAGTCTAGCGCCCTTGGCGATACCCCGGTAGTCGCTTCGGATAGGTTTGGCTATTACAGTGTCAAGAGGGATGAACGACATTACGTTCATCCGGTTCTCCTTGAGATACTCAATGCATGATGTGGCAACTCGGAACGACTTGACAACGACAGCGTTCATATTGCGTCCCATGACGGTGGCAATGGACGTGCGGTACTTATCCTGCTCCGCATCAACCAGGTCGTAGACAAAGCCGTAGACACCGGGGATGTACCGCTTTAAAGCTGCGCCATCTTCACGCATTTGCCGCTCTTTGCGCGTTTCTCGCTGGTCAGCATCGTAGTCGGACAGCTCTTCCAGTGTCTTTCTCAGCTTGGAGTTGAGTTCGCTGAGATTCCGCTCCCGCTGTTGCGACTGGCGGGTCAGCTGGTCGAGTTCCTGGCGCTTGGTGGTTCGCTCAGAGTCATCGTCGGCAATTGAAGCTTCAAGCTGTCTGGCCCGCACTTGCTGGTCCTCGTATTCAGCTCGCAGCCTCTCCAGTCGCTGGACCAGCTGCTCCTTGTTTTCGCTGATGATATCCACCTGGTCTTGGGCCATTTTTTGCTGTCGCCGCAGGTTGTTCAGATCAGACTGCTCCTTAGAGGTTTGCTCGGTGTAGCTGTCTTTAAGCCTTTGATACTCTGCAAGGTCTTCTTGGGTGACGCTGAACCCCTGGCTGCCATAGCGAGTGCCAATTTCCTGCTCAAACCGCTCAAGCGCCTTGTTGGCAATGTCGATATTCCTCTCATGGGCCTCAATGGCCTTGCGGTGTTTATTATATTCCACCTCAATCTCGTCCCTCCGCTTTCTGAGAGCGCGTAGGTTCGACTTAACGCGGTCAGCTTTGGCCCGGATGGGCACAACCTCATTGCGAGCCTTCTCAATGGCACGGTTCTTCTTCTTGATCTTGTTCTCTACTACGATCGCCGCCTTACGCACCTCGCTCTGCTCGGCATGGACACCTTCCAGCATCTGCTCTGCCGTCGTCACATCAGCCCTCGCAGAGTCAACTGCCTCCTCAGCGCGATTATACTCGTTTTCCTTCTCCTTGGCCCCCTGCTCCGTATGATAGAGCCTCCACAAGAGATGCTGCCTCAGCAGCTTATCGCGCTCATTGGATTTGCGTTGGAACAGCTGGGTCTCTTTTTGCTGCTCTTTAAGCTGCTTAACCTCCACGGCTACTCTTTTACGGTCCATTGTAACGGCAGACTGCTTTTCGGCCTCCAGGCGTTTATCCTCCTCCAGCTTGTTATAGTCAGCTTCGAAGTCCGCAGCCCCCGAAATCTGCTCAATCAGCCGCGATAAATCCTTGGGCTGCTGTGAGGCAATTGCGTCTACGTCTCCCTGGAAGACTAGGAAATTTTTGGCTTTTATGAGGATGTTCTCCCTGGCCAGAGCCTCGGAGTAGCTCTGGGCAGATACAACCCGGTTATTGATCCGGTATTCACTAGCCCCCTGTCGGGCCACACTACATTCTAAAGTTAGCAACTCGCTTCAATTCCCCCATTCCCCAATTCCCGGATTTTCTGTGGTACTCACGTTCGCTTGAGCCGAAGGTCGCTTCCATCGTCCTTGATATACAACGCTTCAACGTAAGCACTAGTAGGGTCGCTCTCCTGCGTAGCAGCCCCGTCTCCTTCCATTCTCCGCCCTCGATAAATGAGGTCCTTAGCGTGGCTGCTTCGCAGCTCCCTGGACTTGATCCCGAGCACAAACGAGATGGCGTCCATCATGTTGCTCTTGCCTGACCCGTTGGGGCCAATAATGGAGGTGAAATGGGCAGACCCGAAGTCCGCCTTCTGCACACCATGGTACGACTTGAAATTGTACAGCTCTATCGACTTCAACCGCCCCATCGTTTGTGTTTCTTCTGGGTCAAAAGGTGGTCAAAGGGAGGTTGTCGTGTCGCGTAAATTGAAATTTGTGACGCGCGGTGGTCCCAATTTACGCGTAGCGCACAGTTGCCACAGCAACACCGCTCGTATCTATGGCAACAACGAGTTATATATTACCAGGCATTCTAAGCATCTTGCTAGAGCTGACGATAATAATTGTTGAGCAATTGTTTCTGGGGCTAGCTCCAGATCTCGTAGCTCGGCTTCGCCGAGAATTAGAAGGATAATAATAGGCACAGAGGTGATCGAGGGCCAGCCCTCGAGCTCCCGTAGCTCCGCTTCGCGGAGGCCTTGTAGATTCAGCCATATAGATACGACATATTTATGTAGGTACTCTGAAAAAAAGCGCTCCTATGTCACAGCCCTCCCCATAGCGAACATTATTAACGGCTCAATTCATCCTGCAAGGATTCAATTTGTCTAAACAGTCAGCAGTATCATAATTTCTGGGATAAAAATATCTTGATATCCACGCCTGTTATATGTACGGTATGATTTCAGAAAATTTAAAAGCTCGATTGTAACTACGGTACACCAGTGGATGCCCTTTCCACTGTTAGGGAATCCTTTGTGTCTTCTAGTTTCAAATCAACTTGTTAAATATATACAGAGCTGTTATATATATCTATAAGATACAAGCTAATCTAATCCCGATCTAGCCTGAAGTTCTAAATAATTAAAGTTATAAGGGTTAAAATCTATAAAACAAAAATATGTTGTGACGTGCGGCTCATGCATGTCTCGTACTTCTCAGCATGGTACGGCACGGCACCCGCAATCGGGAACATCGACTCCCCTCCTTCTCTTCTTGATAAAGCCCTCTTTCTTGTCAGATTAACCCCTTCTTCCTGGTAAATTTTGAGCGAAAGCTTTCGTGCTGAATCATGAAGTTGAGTACGATAAACGTAATTGCCTCAGTCTGCGTGGCCAATGCTGCTTCGTTGTACTCCATTGGGTCGATTTCCCAGAACCTTGCGTCATGGTTCGATGGCGTCCAGCAATCAGTGCTCAACGTGCCATTGAAGGAAGACAAGGAGCATGATGGCCTACGAATGGTCGAATTTGGCCCTGGAGATGTTGCTTACGTTACTGACGAGCAGTTGCTCGAACTTAAGCGTCAGGGCCAGACCTTTATCGACGTTACTGACCATGCCGACTTCTACGCTGCCCAGGTCGGGGCAAAGGCTACAGTAGCCTTCCCGCACAAGGTGCAGTTTGAAGATGAGGTCAACGAACTTGCCAAGAATATCACCAAAGACAACATGCGAGATAACCTCGTCAAGTTCACCTCGTTCCACACGCGGTACTACAAGAGCGATACCGGGCTTGAGAGCAGTCTGTGGCTGCGCGACCGGGTTGAGTTGTACGCGTATGAGCGAGACGACATCTCGATTCATCTGTTTGACCACAACTGGCAGCAGAAGTCGCTCATTGCGCGAATTAAGGGCACCAAGAACCCTGACCATATCGTAATAGTCGGGGCCCACCAGGACTCCATTAATCTGTTGTTCCCCAGCCTTCTGGCCGCTCCAGGCGCCGATGATGATGGAAGTGGCACCGTGACTACTCTGGAGATCTTCCGGCTGCTTGTTGAGAATGACTTCCGGCCGGACAACACCGTCGAGTTCCACTGGTACTCTGCCGAGGAAGGCGGTCTGCTGGGCTCCCAGGATATCTTCACCACGTATGCCAAGGATGCGAAGAGTGTTAAGGCCATGCTGCAGCAGGATATGACTGGCTATATCAAGGGCACTTTGGACGCCGGCGCTCCGGAGTCTCTGGGTGTCATTACTGACAATGTGGACGGAAACCTTACTGAATTCATCAAACTGGTCATTGACAACTACTGCGATATTCCCTATGTCGAGACTATGTGTGGTTACGGCTGTTCGGATCATGCGTCGGCCTCCAAGGCAGGGTACCCGGCTGCGTTTGTCATTGAGTCCGAGTTCAAGAAGTCGGATCCGTTTATCCACACTACGTTGGACACCATTGACCGGCTTTCGTTTGACCATATGGTGCAGCATGCCAAGCTGACGCTGGGGTATGCTTACGAGCTTGGCTTCAACAAGTTCTAACTGCCTATATTTACTGTCATATTACTGGGTATTTAACTTGTACTTTTTGGTATTATCTTCTAACCTTTACTTCTACTTCACTGATTTTTAGTCTTCTAACCTTTTACTACGCTACCATTTGTATTCGAGGGCCAGCCCTCGAGCTCCCATAGCTGGGGGCCAGCCCCCAGACCCCCGTATCTTGGGGTGATAGCTACAACGTAACAACTTGTTCATTACACTAACAAAATTTCCCAACCTGTAACAACTCGTTACAAGCACCCCTGTAACAGATCAATTCTCTTCTATTCTGTTTAAGGAATGCCATTCGTTTTTTAATAATTACTACCGGTATACCAGTTCGTATCACTATCAAGACTAGCACTATTACTACCGAGCTTGCAAAATAGTACCACTAGCGTGGTAGAGATTATTACATGGTGAGTTCAATTGAAGCCAGATTGTACATCTAGCATTTCTGCTAGCACTATACAACTACCACTATACAACTACCACTATACAACTACCACTATACAACTACCACTACATAGTGTACCACTATAATACTAGCACTATGATACTAGCACTATAATACTACCACTATATTACTTACAAGGCATCTACCATTGAGTAGTGCCACTTACTACTTACTACTTACTACATTTACCTCATTTAATCTTACCCCATTTTACTGTACTCCCACTGGCTGCTACCACTTATTCCCACCTACCCTTATTCCTGTGACTTATTCCTAAGTATCTGTCACTTATTCCTGTCACTTATTCCTGTCACTTATTCCTGTCACTTATTCCTGTCACTTATTCCTGTCACTTATTCCTGTCACTTATTCCTGTCACTTATTCCTGTCACTTATTCCTGTCACTTATTCCTGTCACTTA